>NC_056736.1:329649703-329684703 GCF_019279795.1 Protopterus annectens
TTTTATCTTATTAATATTTCAACCCCCTCCACTCACATTCTTTTCCTCACACATCTCTTCTACATATCTCACTACAGTGTCAATATTGTCTTCTTATAGGTTCATAGGTTCATAGGTTCATACTAGGCTATCTGCCCTGGGGCAATTATAAGCCTAGCCTGATTCTGTATGGCTTGCGCCACCCCTTGATTTGAGTATACTGTGCCCTTTTTAAGGTTTAGTTTACTGTGCCTCTGTCTAATAGTGACACGGGAGTAATCCCTGGGACAAACCTACGATCCCCCATCCACTTATCAAGATTCTTCTTGAAGAGATTCAGTGAGGTGCTCTGCCTCACATGAACTGGAATTCTATTCCAGAGCGAAGGGAGCCTCTGGGTTATGAACCTGTCCCTCCAGCAAGTTTTATTTATTTCTGTGCTGAGGTTCAAGTCCCTCGAGCGTGTGGCTCTAAGGGATTTAGATTTACTGAGGTGGAGCATGTCCATTAATTCTGGATTTGACATAGCTTTGTATGTCAGGCATAGATCGCCTCAAGTAGGCGGTATGCAACTGAGTAGAGCTGAAGTTTTTTTAACCGAGCAGCATATGGCATCTGTTTGAGACCCTTGATCCTCTTGGTGAGATACTTTTGGGGTCTTTCTAATTGCTGCAGGTGTCGGGTAAGGTACATCCCAAAAGGGGCATTGTATTCTATGATGGGCCTGATGAGGGATGAATAAAGGGGCACGATTACCTCTCTTGATCTAGATGTGAAACCCTTCGTGATGAGGTGGGCTATGTAGAAGGTCTTTCTAACCACTTTGGCAATGTGGTTTTCAAAGGAGAGATTGCTATCAACTTGGGTCCCCAGGTCCCTAATAACTTCCTCTGTACTTAATGGGTTTCCGCCTATGTGGTAATTTGTGGGCACATTGTTTTTGCCAAAGGGTATGACTATACATTTTTTGGCATTTAGCTTTAAACCATGGTGCTGGCACCAGTTATCTGTCTCTGTGAGACATTTTTGAAGGATGTTTGTGTCAGCTGGAGAGTTGATTATGGCATCCAGTTTGCAGTCGTCTGCAAACTTGGTGAGCCATAGTCCTCCCACGTTTGCCTGTACCTCAGAAAAGTATATACCGAACAAGAGCGGTCCCAGGACAGAACCCTGTGGGACGCCACTTGTGACCGGTTTAGAGTCTGACATGGCTCCAGCAACTCTCACTCTGTGGGTTCTGTCTTTGAGCCAGTTTGTGACCCATCTTGTGACATAGGGGTTTATATTTAAGCTGGATAGCTTATCTATGATGCCCGAGTGGGGTATTGTGTCAAATGCCTTTGCAAGGTCCAGATAGGCTGTGTGGACTACCTTCCCTTCATCTATGGCTTTAATGACTGTTTCAAAGAAGTCAACCAGGTTCAAAAGGCAGGATCTGCCCTTGGCAAAGCCGGACTGGATAGGATCTAGTGTCTGTAGGTCCCCAATGTCTTTGTTTATGAGCTCCATGATGATCCTCTCCATAGCCTTGCAGACTAAGCTAGTCAGGCTTATGGGGCGATAGTTTCCAGGGTCCGTAGAGGCTCCACCTTTGTGGAGTGGGACCACTGTTGCTGTACGCCATTCTGTGGGCACATATCCTGTAGTGAGGCTGAGATTGTATAGCTGTTTTATTTGAGGGATTAGTTCCTCTTGTAGTTCATGTAGGACGCAACCTGGGACGCCATCTGGTCCCATGGAAGCAGTGTTTTTTGCTTTGGAGAGGGCAGCCATACATATACATACGTTAACTGTTCTTTCTCATTGTTTATCATATTATTCTTTCATTATACTTTACCTGTTTCCCTTAAAAAGGTGTGACCTCCTCTTTTCTTCATTTAAAAACATATCACCATATCACCCATGCATTCAGTTCTCTCAACAACAGGTACTGTTATGATGCTGTCGTAGTCCATGCTGGAGTGAATGACTTGAGACGTATGCTGGAGTGAATGACTTGAGACGTACCTCCCTGGACTATATGAAGAGGGACATGATCGAGCTCACTGAATATGTGTCCCAGGTGGGTATGTTCCTAGCCTTAAACAGCATCCTACCATCATCCAGAATGATGCCTCAATACAAACAGAAAATGATTGACTTTCTGGTGTCATTGCAAGAAGATCCATTACCTAACAGCCTGAGAAGACATGACTGAAAAACCATGATACTTTGCCAAAAATGGCCTGCATTTGTCTTCCTTGGGCTTCATGCTTCTGGCAAAGGCTCTTGCCACCCCCATAGTGCCTTTTTTAGGCAATGTCATGAGATCAAAACTACCAACATAAACATTTCATCAAAACGCAAATTCAAGGTCATGCTGCTAAATGCTAGGAGTCTAAACATGAAACTGTACTCATTGCAAGCATTTTAACCCTGGAAGATGCTGAATTTTGTGCAGCCACAGAAACCTGGTTCAAAGCTGTGGAGAGCACTCCAGCCATACTAGGTTACTCACCCTATCATACATTCAGATCGCAAACTGTGGGCAGCAAAGCAAAAGGAGGTGGAGTTGCAATATATATAAAAGACATATACACCTCCAGGCTGGTCAAACAGTATGATGTACAGGAAACACTCCAGGTACAGTTAACCATTGACAAGACCCCTATTCAAGTCATAGCTAGCTACAGGTCCCCAAATTTGACTCAAGATACCCACTCCACCTATCTGGACCTCATTGTATTTATCAAGATTCAAACCTTTCTACATTTTTTTCATTACTTCTTTCATCTGCTTTCCTTTCTCTTTCCATAAATTACAACCATCCTACCCCCACCATTACAATGGACATATTTACAATGAGATAATTCTGTATTTCTTCACATATTTTTGTCTGATTTGCATTTGTGTATATGTAAATCACAACCAACTTTAACAACTGCTTCTTTCCTATATCATATATTAATACTCTGCCTGCTACCCCTCTTGTGAAATCTGGTGTCTGAACTTCATTTTTTTAACAAAACTACAATTCCTAAACACAAATCTCTATCTATTGTGTAAATCACTTTCCTTCCCCTAATCTCATACTCTGTTCTTTTTCTTGCTTCTACGCATCTTACATCAAGTAAACAAATTATGTCTGCCTCTACTATTTGTAAACTACTCAAACACCAACATTCTTCTTACATAATTTTTAAAGCAAGTTGTCTTTAGAAGATGTTTCATGTCAGGGAGTATCAAACAACCCCTGCCTTTGTCTTGTTTATGAGGAAGCTTGTGGCAATTTCCCTTGGCTCTTTCCAAAAGAAGAGAAAAACACTGTTGCCTGGGCCAGAAGGGAGTCACCACAAAGGTCTTAGAGAGTCCTTCTGAATCTTTAGAATGATCTTGTATGTCAATGTAAAGGGTGGAAAGGTCTACACAAATATTCCTATTCAAGAAAAGAGAATGCATGTGTTTTCCAGGCTACTCACAAAGGGTCCTGGAGACAAATATACAAATCGCTTGCTGTGAATAGAGGAAAGCAGGCCAAATTGATATATTCTCCACAGCAGGTTCACTTCTGGATGACACCCTGATTCAGTTTCCATTTGTGAAGGGTTATTCTGCTCTGGCTCAACTTGTCTGCCACAAAGTTTTTGCCTAACTAAAAGTGTAAAGAAAGCCCATAGAATGATATTGTGCAACATTGCTATGTGCTAGTCTACCTTGGCTAATCTGCACATCTTTTAAGATCTTTAATGCCCACAGTTGTTCATGTACCCCAGTATTGTGGTGTAGTCTGTTATCCCTTGTAGAGGACCAGGCACCACAGATGAGTGAGAAAGATGAATGCATTCATTACTTTCAAAATCTCTAAGACAACTGAGTGTTTTGGTCCATCTTTTCTGCTTCAGAGACCTTGCACTTATATCCCAAAAGACACAGACCCCAAAGCAAAGTCTGAGGCATCAGTTTTTTACAGACTATAGAGGAGCTGTGCGCTAGAATGAAAGAAATGGATCCAGAGTCTGTGGCATCTGCTGTTACAGATGATAGTGGAGCTGGAAGGTAGAATTGGATACCTAGGTTGAGATAAAAGTGATATCTCCAACAAAACAATTTAATTTGTATGAATCTCAAAACTGGAATTAGAATGGACATGAGGTATTGATGCTGGGGCCATACAGATTTTAGGTACCACTGAATTTTTTAAATATATATTTTATGTGGAGTTTGGTATAGGAATTTATAGGATTTAAGATTAATGGTATCTATGATTCTTATGATTCCTCTAGTCAAAGTGCTGGACTGAGTGAAGGTACTTAAGAACATAGCTAGAACTAAATCTATTTTATCCTGTGGACAAAAGCTCTCTGAACAGAAGTATACAGGAGATACCCCGAGAATACCATTCTGTAGGATGGAATAAGATTCCTGACATTTTGAAACAGACTCTGTGAAGATAAGCAAGTTACCTTAATGAGATAAAAAGTGAATACCTTGCAGTCTGCAATAAGCTCTCACTGGAGCTAGACACTTAGAGAATACCTTTGAGGTATAGGATAACATAATGCCTAAGGCAGAGAATTGAAAGTGTAGTCCAGTCACAGAAAAAAATTAAAAAGAAAATGTTTGAAACTATAGCTATAAAACTGTGATGATAAACATATTTTAATTCTAAGGCTGCCTAAAATGAAACAGGAAATAAGAGGTAACATGTTATAAAGGGACAGCCTTTTGAAAATTAAAATTTCCACAAAACTGGTAAAGAAAGGAAAAATTCAGGACAGTTCTCAATGAACTTTCTTTCTTTATTATCAATAATATTGCATACTTAAAAGCATTCCCTGAAAGAGACAGAGGGACAGGTTCTATAACCAATAAAGCCTGCAGATGCCAAAAATACAGGGTAAAACAAGAAATTTAGATTTGGATTTTAAGAAGTAATTCCTTAAAATGAGTTACAGATGCTCACAGCCATCAAAAGCCCTAATGGACTTTTTCTAAAGACAGAAATGGAGAACCAGCAGTAGGGCAAAATATGGGCTCCCAGAGTGGGGTGGTGGATACTGGGATTTGTCAGTTAGACTTGTTGGACTCTGTGTTTCTGGGAGGATCCCATATAGCTTTTAGTTCATCCTTGCCATTGCTTTTTGAACGTCTGCTTGACTGACATGTGTTGCGTGTGCTTATTTTATTTTATAAAAGTAGATGCTGAGGTAGGCATGAAACATTTAACAAACTTGGAGAACAAAGGGTGAAAAATCTGAGTCACCCCATAAATCAGTTTCCCTCTCTCAGAACACTTTTTAAGAACCTCAGCAGCAGATCATCCAAAAAAAAGACTCCCTATCTAAAGGAGAATACAAAATTTTAGCTTTAACAACCTCAGGTAAATTTTGAGACTATAACTATGAAAACTTTCTCATAACAGTTTCAGTAACAGGTGGTCTGGAGGAGGCATCAGTTGAATCATAAGCACATTTCAAAGAATATTGTCACATCAGACACAGAAAAAAAATAAGATTATTCAAAGAAGATTTTTCAACTGAAGACAGAAAGGTGGCTTTAATGTTCCTCATATTTTCACTGATGCAAACTTTTAACATAAAAACTTAACAATTAAGAATCCTAAAAATAAGTCAGAAATTTACTATTTTTTCTGAAATGTATCAAAGGCTTTCTAATCTTTACAAGGGGCAGAGGGTGCAGGATAGCATTTATAAGATGTTTAGCAACAGCAGGATTTATAAAATAAATCACTTCCGGGTAAAATCTGGGAATAGAATATAACAATTTGAATGACTGAAGAACTTTATACAATCCATCTGCTTTCTTAGGGCAGCAGGCTGGCTATTGGGAAGTTATAGACAATAATAAAAGCATCCACTAATGCCGGGAAAACAGGAGGAATGTATTCAGGAAATTCAACTTTTAATAAGTTATTTTCATGGACAGTACAATATTATTATATTCCCACTGAGACAACTAGCTCTTTCTGGATATGGTTTCAAATAAAGAAAATTCTTATAAGGGACTATCAGAAGAAAGACTCTGCTCAGAATCAGGATCATTGACACAAGAAGATAAAGCAGAAGTTGTCTCATCAGAATCATTTTTCTGTTCAATATACTGGGAATCTTCAAAAAATAAATTTATTTTTCTCTTACCAATAGCACTCAAAGTAAATGGATCAAATTCCTGAACTAAGCCCTGTGCTAAGCCCATCAAAATCACTCATTTCTCAAGTAACAGAGACAGGGGCAGATAAATACTAAACTTTTTCATTATGTCTAGGCATTCTCTGTTCCTTCCTGGGAGACTGACAAGAATGGTTCTCCCTTGCTTATAAACAGCACTACAAACAACCATAGAGGAAGTGTCTAACCCAGTTCACAGTGGCTAAAGGTACTTCCACCAAAATCACACAGTGAATAAAACTTTAAACACAGCCCCAAAAATAATTTAACACAGGTTTAAGTAAAAAAACAAAGAGAAAAACTTTTCTACAAAAGTAAAAAGTCACACCACAATAAAATGTGACTGAAAGTCAAGTGATAGTCCATTAAAATGCTTTTTTTCTAGTTTAAATTAATTAGTTTTACATAAAAAGCTAACTTTCTGATAAAAAATATTAATGCTGATGTTTTTTCTGAAAGGGTGCCAGTGATAATGGAACTTAGCTGCCCAGCAATGGAGAAATGCTAGCGAACAATTGATCCTTAAAAGCCTGCAAGAAGAGTGCTCATCAGCAATAGGAAAGCTCTGAAGGACTTGCCACCCAGACTACTAATTTTCTCCAACTCTGCTGGAGTTGCCAGTGGTCTGTGGGCATGGAATATGGCCTTAAACTTTGGACGCTGTCCAACTGCTACAGTCTGTGTGGGAATAGCCCATAAAGCTAAGGCTGCTGCAGCACTGGTCAAATGATGAACATCATGCTTTTCAAGTTAAGATGTTCACTTCAGCCTTGTGAGCTGGTTCAGATGAAAAATGAATAAGTTCTTCTAGAGTAAAATTGAGATCCCAAGAAAGAGTCACATGTTTTCTAGGTGTGCAAATATACATAATCCCTTTCAAAAACTGTTTGACTTGAGGATGGGTAGAAGGGGAAATCTACAGGGAAACAAGCAAAGATAGCTGAGATATGAATCTTAGAAGAGTAAGGAAGACCAGAGGATAATAGCTCACACAAATATTGTAAAACCAGAGGTATCTGGGCCTTAAAATGGTCCTGCTTCTTTGGCAAGAAGTAGAAAATCTTTTCCACGTACCTATATGTGATTTTCTAGTAGCAGGTTTCTTAGCCTGTTGTAATACCTGCTGCACATCCAGGAAGCTGGTGCCTAAAAGGCATTAAAATGTTGTCATCCAGGTAATCAGTGAAGGTTGGGGTATATCCAATATCCCCTGTCTTGTGTGATTACGTCCATTCTGTGAGGAAGCTTGTATTAGCTCTTGGCCATTTATAAAAGAAGGGAGAAACTTTGCTGCCTGGTTCAAAAGAGAGTCACCACAGTTATCTTTGGGGAGTTTTTCTGAATCTTTAAAATTACACTGGATATTAGTAGAAAGGGTAGAAAGGCATACAGGACCATTCCATATCAATGAGAGGGCATCCGTCTTCCAGGCCTGCTTGAAAGGAATCCTGGAGCATCATTTATTTAACTGTCTGTTGTGAAGAGAGGTAAACAGATCTATATGAGGAGTTCCTCACAGATGGTTCAATTTCTGTGAGACTTGTACGTTCATTCCATTTGTGAGGGTCTATTGTCGTCCTATTCTGCTTGTCTACAATAATATTTTGCTCTGATAGAATGTAGGTACCCTGAGGGGACAGACTGCAATAAATTGCTAGGTCCCGGTCTAACACAGCCAGTCTGCAAAAGGGTAATGATCTGGTCTCCCCTGTTTGTTTTTGTAACACATCACACTGGAGTTGTCTGTGATTACTTGCAGAGGGCATGGAGTCCAAAGATGATTTAGGGATCTGAAAGAATTTATTACTACTGTCATGTCTTTGACATTTATGTGCTTTAATCTGTCCTAGTTGTTCCACAAATCCTGGAGTTTCACCCCCTTGAAAACAGCTCCTCAAACAAAGTCAGAGGCATCTCTGTGTTACAGACTGAACAGAAGTTGGAAATGATAAGAGACTTCAGCTGAGAGATAACTAGTCCACCCACCAAAGTAACTTCCATTTGACAAGCCCTAACATTGGGATCTGACAAGACAAAGGCTGATGGTGTTTGGTCCAAATAGATTTGAGGAATCATTATTTTTTTCTCATGTGAAGTCTGGCCATAAAAATCATAAGAATTGTAGAGGCCATAAAACCCAGAATCTTGAGATATTCCCTGCCTGAAGTCAGAGATTGGTAAGAGAATGTCAGACACTATTCACTGCAAAGGCCTACTTTGTCCTGAGGAGGAAAAGCCCTCATGATGGATGTATCCAGAAGGCATTCCAGAAGCTCAGCAGTGCAAGAAGGAATATAAGAAGATGTCTTCTGAGCTAAAAATGAGCTATCAGTGGTGCCAGACACTTCATAAAAACCCTTCAAGCTGTAAACAGCCCAACGAGTGAGGCAGAGAACTGAAAATGGTAGCTAGGTACAGAAAATCTTAGCAAAAGTCTGAAGTCATTGGGAAATGGGATGTGATGATAACCATCTTACATTTAGAGTTGCCAAAAAAATGATACTGAAGAGAAATAATTTTGTACTTTGGGATTTTGATGTGATGGTTTAGAAAACAAAGGTCTGGGACTGGTCTTTAAGGTCCTACTTTTTTTGGAACAAAAAAGATTCTAGGTTGGCTAATGTATGTAACACCCAGACTTCACAATAAGACTGTAAATATACTGTCAGCAAAGAAAGTACTGCATTATAGTCTATGCATTTCTACTGATGTAACATCATATCCAATGTAATGACTACTAGTGATATTAATGTAACTCCTATGAATTGTAAATTGTAATATGTTTTACTGCCTATCTGTTATACATCTTGTAAATTGTAATATGTTTTACTGCCTATCTGTTATACTTTAAGCTTATGTTAAATATTGTCTCTCTGTAATGCTTTGTGGAGCTTTTCTCCCCGGGCCTCCACTGAAAATGGGTCTCTGACACAGTGGACTTTCCCACTCAACAAATGCTAATAAATAATAAATAATACATAAATAAATAAATAAATAAATAATAAAATGCTTTCCATTTGTTCAGGGAAAATTGGTTCTATGGCCCCTACAGATAGCATTTATTCCAGGACTTGAGGAAACAGAAAAGTGTAGTTTGATGGATGAGGAGGAATCCCCTGAAAAGGAGGCATAGACTCCCACTCCCAACTGGATTTTTTTGTCTGAAGTTATATGGTGCCACTGAGGGAAGTGAAGATCTAGGCTTTTAGAAAAGATTTAAAGGGATGCCAGTTGGGAGGGAGAAATGTATGAAGGCACATAGAGCCAGTCTGCCTTTTCTGAAATGTTTTTGCATCTGGGAGCTTCCCTGCCGTCACTTTTTTGAAATTCTGTTTGGCTGAACCTTGTGTCTGTTCCGGTCTTATGGAAGGATCCTTGATTGGAAGGAAATGTCCAATTAAGCTTTGGCATGGATGGTTGAAAAATAGGATCAACCCCCTGAATTAACTTCTCTCTTTCATATCTTTTAAGGACATCAGCATAAGAGAGGGTAAAACAATACCTCTCTATCTAAGGAGCATTGAATATTTTAACTTTACATCCTCTGGTAGATTTTGAGAATGTAACCATGCAGTCTTAAAGAAAACAGAAAGACAGATTTATGTGCTAAAAACTCAGCACCAAAAGCAAACACATGGAAAAGATGCTGAGCCCAAGAATCGTAGAAAACAAGCTGAAGGTGTACACCAGTCAGTAACACAAGTGAAATTCTGCACAACTCATTAATAACATAGGACATCACCAGAACTACCATAAAACACCACTGATACAAAAATATGCATCCAACATTACATCACATGACCAGGTTAAATCCAATCAAATCTAACAGCATATTAAAAGTACTATAGCACCTCTATAAAAATATGTTAAACACATTTATTAGTAAAAATATATTAGTTAAAAATGTATATACATTTGGTAAAAATAAAAACTGAACTGTAACTATGTAGCACACAATTTTAATGTACTGTTGATGGAAATGTTATCATTTATTGGTGGATGGTTCCCAGCATTAATCTTAATTTGCCACATAAACTCATTATATTCTGACTTAAACTTCAGTGGGACCCCTTTAGGTTGAATAGTAATTTATTCTAGTTCTATTATGCTCCTTGCACTATGTGCTATGTTTATACAGTGTACTGTGCTCATTAGCTTTCTTTGTGCCATAGCAGTGCTAACATATACATTTGCTCAAAGTATGCTCTGTCTTGTCCACATAAAGCACTGACAGTGTTCACAATAGGCTACATATACAATGCCTACACTGTAGACTTTTGCACTACCTCAAATTTCCATTTTGTATTCCTGCTCCTTTTATAAATAAATGTAGGTTTATGACATATATTTGGATCCTATTAGGAACATATTTTCCAGTTCTGTTCTATTAGCTGTCTAACATTAAAAATCCCTGGACTATATTTTAAAACCATAGCCTTGTTAAAGTTACTGTTATGTGAAGAATTTTCCACAGGTCCATCTCTTAGTAACCCATTCCCCAACAGGGGCTTATGCCTAGTAGCTTTGTCTTTAAGAACTTGTTCCTTGATGTCATTAACTATGTCTAGTAGTAAATTTGAGAAGTAAACATAGATGCTACCTGCTCCATTTCATGCTTCAGTGTGTTGTCCTCTGACACTAATCTCACTAATGCAAAAGCTGACCCTTAATTAATTTTCTTCTGATGGGGCAGATAATTGCTGTTATACTGTAATCATATACTTGAGAGGGTAGCGTTATGAAAAATTTTAGAATTAAATCTTCTCCCTCAAAATCTTTCTCCAGAGACAGATTAAGGTAATTAATATTTGTAGTTGAAATATTATAGTTAATGTAAAAAATGGCACAGTATTTTGAATATAATCTAAATACATATGCATTTCATTTATGACACCTTGCCACATAATAAAAATGCCATTCAGGTATTGTTGGTATAACCCAAACTTGGATGCAAAAGGGGACTTAAATTTGTATTCTTTTTCCCAGTACCATATTATAAAATTTGCAAACAAGGAGGTACATTTAGTTGATAAGATTTACCTTTATAGAAGATGAAATTGTTTTTAAGAACCATTTTCATCAGCGTGGTCAATATATAAATTTCCTGGTTAGTAAGAAACTCACACTGAAATAATGCTTCAAAACATAACAAGCATTCATAATGAGGAATAAGTGAAAATAAGTATTAAATCAGTTGTTACAAATATAATGTCACAATCATAGTTTTCCTGTTTACTTTTCTCCAAAAATCCCCAAGAGTTATTTATTGTATAAGTGAATTTTTCATAAAAACTTTTAAGTTTTTTATCTATATGTTGCTAGGGGATGTGTTTTTGATCATGAAGCTGCCACTATACATCTTAATTGAGGGTTTTGTATACACTTGCATACCTTTGGGATACCAAATATGGCTGGTATAGTTGGCTCATCTACTCTGAAAAGGGTCTATAACTCTTGGATAATAGTACTCTGCATTTACAAATCATAAAGTAGATGATCAATTCTCCCACAGGTAACATTTATCTCATTCTTAGAAAGTCTTACACACATTGTGAAATATTATTAAGTAAAGAAAACATCTGGCAAGAGTAATCTATGCTGCTCAGCACCGCCACCCTCCACCTTTTTCCGGTTTCATGACATGTTAATCTTTATTCTTAATCAGTTCCTAAGACCTGCCTTTCTTTCAGGGGTAAGTTGGAATTCCCTAATGTCATGTTTTAATATTTTTTCAAAATGTCCTACTAAAACATCTGCCTTTAAATTCAGTACAGTCATTGCTGTTATCATGGAAAGGTTAAACTTTCTAGTAAACACTGTAAGTTGCAAAATAACATCTGCTAGGTCTATAGGTATAGTAGGGACAAAACTGAAGCCTTTTTGAAATAAATCTAAAGGTGAATTAGTGAGATTCAGATCACTGTAATTAAAAACATTAAATCCATTTCTGGAAACCAGATTCCCATTGTCATGTACTAAAGTATGGAGTATTATCTAATTTGTGCAATGTAATGTGGGATATACATGTTTGTATTAGTGCTGTTTTATGGCAGCTTTGATGATGTCCTGTGGCTAAAAGTGCTTAAGTACCTATCATAGGTTTGTGCAGAATTTTCAGCTGTGTTACTGACTATGATTTACTAATGAAAATTTCCAGCTAGCTGTGCAAGATGCCTGGAGACAGGATCTTTTCTGTGTAGTTGCTTTTGAACCATATAAATCTTCTCATTAGTGACCCTATAGCAGTTGCTCTGGATACAGCATCAGTAGAAGAATTATAAGAACACTTCAAAACATGCTTGGTTACCTGAGAAACCAAAGCTATTAAAGAATGCAAAGATACTTTAATAGGCTCATAGGTTCATTGGATGTTACTAGGCTAACGGCCCTAGAGCCCTTGCAAGCCTAGCCATATTTATCTCGAGTTGCCACAATTATCGACGGTTAGGTGAGTGAAGTTTGCAGAGGTAATGGTCTGTGCTGGTTAATACTGACCTCCTCTGTCCAGGAGGGACAAGGGCACCATCCCAGGAGTGAATTTGCAGTCACCCATACATTGGTCTAGGTTGTATTTGAAGAGGGTCAGGGAGGGGCTTTGTTTCATTTGAATTGGAAGCTTGTTACAGAGAAGTGGCAGTCTCTGGGAGATTTATATATCTCCAGCATGATATGTTCATGTTACAAGCTAGGTTAAGATCCCTAGTGACCTTCCTGCAGATTGATTTATGAATGTGTAGCATTTCCACCAGGACCTGGTCAGAGACTGTCCTGTATGCCAGGCACAGGTCACTCCTTGGCAACCTATAAGATAGTGAATAAGTGACAGAGTTTTCAGTCTTTCTGTGTAAGACATGTTTTGTTTACCCTGTGATTTCTTGGTGAAAAACCTCTGTGATCTCTTCAGTTGTTGCAGATCACTGGTGAGGTACATGCAAAAGGGAGCATTGTACTGAATTATTGCTCTGATGAGGGCCGAGTATAATGGAATTATAACATTCTTAGATCTAGATGCGATGCCTTTATTTAAAAGATGTGCCACAAAGAAGGATTATTTTACTTCTGTGGATATGTGGTAGTCAAAGTTAAGATTGCTGTCAACCTGAGTACCAAGATTACGTACAACTGGGTCCACACTTAGGGCGATGCTGTCTATAATGTAATTAGCAAGGATGTCAGCTTTTCCAAAGGGAATAATAATGCATTTTTTGCATTTAGCTTTACTCCATGTCTCTGGCACCAATCATTTGTCTGCGTTAACCCTGTCTGCAGTACTTGGGGACTCATTTATTGCTCCCAATTTGCCACTGGCTGTTCAAGTTTGCCTGGACTTCTGAGAAATAAATTGTGAACAGTAAGGGGACCAGCACAGAACCCTGTGGTATGCCACTGGTGACTGGTCTTTTGCTAGAGGTGAAGTCACCAACTTTGATAGCATGTGTCCTTTTGGTGAACCAGTTGGCTACCTATCTCATAATGTAGGGCTTAATTCCCAATTGGGAGACTTTCTCTACAATACCGCAATGGAGGATTGTGTAAAAATGCCTTGGCTATGTCAAGGTAGGTAGGATACATTGTCTTTCCCACATCCAGGGCCTTGGTGACTTTCCTGAAGAAATCAATCATGTTTAACAGGCATGATCTACCTTTTAACAAATCCAGACTGAGTTGGCTCCAGAATTTAGAGATGACCTATTTCCTTGTTAATAATGATTTTTTCATGGCCTTGCAGATGAGGCTATTCATGCTTATGGGTCTATAATTCCTAGGGTCAGTTGATGGTCCCCTTTGTGCATAGGGATTACTGTTGTTGTCCTCCATTCTGCCAGAATATAGCCAGTTCTCAGGGTATGGCTAAACAGGGATTCAAGTGGGTCTGCTAGGTCATGTTTTATGTTGTTAAAAAGGCAACCAGGGATGTTGTCTGGTCTCACTGATGCCGTGTTTTTTTTGCCTTGGAGAGTGCCAAGATGACCTGCTCTCTTGAGATAATAGGTTGAGGAATGGTGGCAAGTATACTTTGGGGGATGACTGCAGGGGACAAGGGGGTTAAGTTTTCTCCAAATCTATCAGCTAGCAGGTTGGCTATTACCTCTGGTTGAGTACGGGTGGTGCCATCTACAACCAGTTCAGCTCATAGCTGAGTATTCCCTTTTAGATTTCGGAAATAGTGAAAGAATGCCTTGTGATTCTCCTTAGCTTGGGAGGCTATTTTTTGCTTCGTAATTAGCTTTGGAGGACTTAACAAGAACTCTAATGTGTTTGTTTAACATAGAGAGAGAGGGATTTATTCCTCTGCTGAGCCAGTTCCCTCTTGTTTTTGGACATTAGTGTCTTTCTGTTGTTGTATAGCCTGTTTATACTAGGAGTTAATCAGGGTAGCGTGTTGTTTTTGGCAAGAACTGGTTTTACAAGGTATTGGTGCACACCTCTGCATAGGAATCTGTGTTATCTAAATTAAAGGGGGCTTTGAAACTTCATATACCATCACTTAGTAGGAGATCATTTCTCTCAGAAAAATTCTTAAGCATTTTTGAGCTTGATGGGGTATCTGGTCTTATAATTACATCAGATGACACTGATTTATGGTCCAGTCTTACCAGGTGGGACATCACGGAGGGGCACCAGCACTGCTCTTCTATTTTAGTGAGTGCTATGTCCAAGACATTTGAGCCTCTTTTGGGTGTGCTAACTAGCTGTTCTAGACCATTTGCATTGACAAAATCCAAGAGCCTCTGAATCGCTGAAGTAGAGAGGTTATCAGTTCACCTTCTCATATTTTCAAAAGAAGCAAGTAAAAATTTTGACTCACAGTGCTAAGAAATCAGAATTCTGAGGGTTAAAGTAAAAGAAAAAGAATGTACGTTCTTCCCAAATCTATCAAAAGCTTTCCTGTCTTTGTCAGAAGGACTAGAACTAGCATTCAGACGATATGTGGGAAAAGATGGCTTTGCTAAATAAGTAACTGGTGGGTATGATTTGGGTTTTGAAAACTAAAATGTGTGGTTCTGGTGAACCTTATATAATCTGTCCTACTAAGGAGCAGGAGGCTGACTGCCCATCCTACTGCAGGCTATCAGGAAAACATCATCCAATAATCGTGAGACAGGAGGAAGATCTGTAGGCTGAGGAAAATCTAGTTGTATTAAGTCATGATATTTTTTTCTAGGATATTGGAATTTCATTCTGTCCCCAATAAAATAAGTCATTCATACTGGTTATAGTTTCAGAAAAAGATAAGAAACAATTTCTTCAGAGTCTGATTCCTCTTCTTGTGACTTAGGTATTGCAGAAATACATTGTCATCAACTCCCTTTTTCTCATTCTGTACATGGGGTCGGGGTGTCTAGTCAACAGTCACCATCTCTCTTTATTCAGTGTAACTCTCCTACTTTCTTTGATATTCATACCTCACTGCCACAGGTCTTCTATCACATAATCTTTCCACCTCTTTGCTGGATGCCCTCATTTTCTCTTGCCTTCTTCCTATCTACCCTAAATCTTCTTCACCAGATTGTCTTTTGCTTTTCTGCACATATGCCTAAATCACCGTAATTTATTGTCTTTGATATTTTCTGCAATTGCAGCTACTGTGGCTTCTTCTATATGCCCTAATTTCTTCATCTGTCCCACAGTGTCCATCCTACCACCACCTGTTTCAGGCACTTCATCTCCATCACTACTAGCTTCCTCAACTGCTCTGCCTTTACTGCCCAAGTTTCTGTACCATACAGTAGTACTGGTCACACCACTGTTTTGTACACCTTACTTTCCAACTTCTTTTCTGTCCTTCCATTGTACACTACACCTGACACTCCAGATCTGTTGGCTGCAGCTCTTCTGATTCTAGCTTTTACCTCCTCATTCAGACTTGCCTTCTCCTCAGCCACCCCTCCCAGATACTTGAGGCTGTAAACCTGTTCCACTATTTTCCCTTTTATCTCAGTTCTAAGCTGCTTATGATTTCCCCCTATTTGCTGCCATTATAACTGTCTTATATGGACATAGTTTCATCTCATGTGCCTTCAGTTTTTCATTTTGTTCCCCTACCCCTTTGCTGAAGTTCTTGCTCAGAGTTTGCCTATAATGCCATATCAGCTGTGTACAGCAACTTTGTTGATCTGTCCTCTCCAACCTATTTGCTAATGTAATCCGTCACCAGTATGAACAGCAGGCGGCTCAGAACTGAACTAAGATGCACACCCACTCCCACTGGGAAACCCTCTGTGAGACCTAATACTGTTTATACTTCAGTCATTGGGTCCTTTTACATTCTAATTCTACCAGTGTTTCTGGGACTTTGAACAACCCCAAGACTGCCCAAATCAGCTTTCTTGAGACCTTGTCATTTGCTTTCTCCAAGAAGCCTAGGAAAGCCCAATTGGACTTTTTCTTTATTTCTAGCTTCTTCTCAAGCATCTGTCTCATTGCAAACATCGGGTCAGTTGTGCTGCATCCGGATGTGAATCTGAACTGATTATCCCCCATCTTACTTTCTACCACTCTGCATATTTGTTTATCGATCACCCTCTCCAGAACTTTCATGAGAAATACAATCTCGGTTTAATTCTTATCCTTCAGACTTTGAATCAGTACATGAAAGAAAGGGAAGTCTTTTCCTTCTTTTCCTTTTAAAATGTAATGAGGAACTGAATTTAAAGAATGAAATGGTTGAAATAAGCCTTTAGCAAAATTCAGCCCATCTTTTCTATCTGTCCTATGTGAAGAAGACAGATGCCTAAATTTCTGTTTTCTTTTCTTAGGAGACCCATAGAAATATTCCTACCCAAATATGGAGTTCTTGCTGGGAATCAAACTCCATGTGTCAGCTTCACAGTAAAGCATTGTCTACTGCCTCCTTGATAACCAACAAGAGTGGTTCTCCCTTGCCTGTAGAATGCAACCCAGAAGTAGCAGATTATGTGCCTCTCTCTTGGTTGGTAATGACATCTTGTGGAGCAATGCTATCAGAATTGAAAGAAGAGAGTGAGTAATCCTAGGTACTTGATTTGGCTCTTGTGCAGTTATTCATCAGAGGATGAGGTAGTGAGGAAGCCAGCTTCACTATAGAAAACTCCCACAAAACCTTCTTCCTCTAGTGGATGGGGAGGAAAGAACTAAACAACCCAAAGCCTGCTCCATGTTCTAGCCAAGAAAAGTGCCTGATAAGTGGATGGCAATCCTTGAGTACCCTGTGAATCATTTGACAGGGTATGTAAAATTTTGAGGGAAGTCATTTTAAAATATTTTTCCCAAGCAGGTATACCTGTCAAAATTAACATTTATGAGGTAAACATTTTAATAACAACTACTAAAAACACAGGTCCTAGCTGAAATATATATTTTTGTAAAACATCAAAACATAAAAATAAAAAAGTAAACTTTTCCTCAGTAAAACTAAGTGGAAGGTTTTCCCCAGAAGTCTCTCACCTCTCCAGCTACGGTGAAGTGCTAGCTGCCTGTCAATCACTTAAAGCCCTGTGAGTTGTGCTTTAGTTTGGATGCATGGATGGTGCTGGGCAGTTATCATACCCTTCGCTCAGTATAATCCATATAGCGTAAGCTACTCCAAGACTGATCTAATCATGAAAATCTATTGCACTTTCAAATCCTAGATTTTTTTTAAAAAGAAATATTCTTTTTCTTAAAAGAATCTGCATGTGTTGTGTTTGTTGGTGAATGTTGGTGCCAGTCATGTGAAATTTAGTTTTTATTTCCTTATTTCTGTTCTTTTAAACTTAACTCCTATGCATCTAGAAATGCAGTAATGAAATCTACAACAGCAGTATTCATATGCATAGGTGGAAGGAATACCATATGCTTAACATCTGGTGTAGGACTAGGGAGGCTCTAAGTAGTAGTATGAGTTCCCTACTAGTACTCTGACAGATATTATGCGTATGTAACACCTGGTAAAAAGATATTCCATGGATCCAGTTTTTCTTGCATATTATGATTATTATTATTATTTGCTTTTATTTGTAATTTTCAGTTCTAAACTTTTTTGTTTTCTTGTAGGATCACAGAGGAGCAGTAGGACATTACACTGTATATCTTGTGAATGGACTATATCACCTAGGGAGATTAGGTAAGTATGCTTCCATTTATTAATTTGAGGTTTTGAACTTGTATGCTCTTGGACATAGGACTTCTTTTTCTTTTGAATAGGCTTGCTCGTGTGTGTGTGTGTGTGTGTGTGTGTGTGTGTGTGTGTGTGTGTGTGTGTGTGTGTGTGTGTGTGTGTATAATTATATATATATATATATATATATATATATATATATATATATATATATATATATATATATATATATATATAATATATTGATTTACGACTACTGAACGAAAGTTCAATAGTCCGAATCCACAATACCTGAATGCACTTTAACGAAAGTGCTTTCACCGAGAAAGTGCTTTCATTAAGATCCATTCAAAAAAAAAACACTAAATCTTCTTTTATGCAGGGGGACAAGCCCTCCTGCACCCCCCCTACTTTTATATTCTCACTCCGAGGTCACACTACAGTGGGGAAAAGGGAATTCTCTCTTAACCGCACCATAGTGAGACCGGCACAACCAGCATACATAACTGAAAGTGCTGCTTCAGTGAACAGCACTTTCAGTTATGTATTTTCGGTGATTTCTGCTTTGGCAGAAAGTGCTGTCAGGGATCTGTATGGATCTCATGTATATATATATATATATATATATATATATATATATATATATATATTCATATATATATATGTGTGTGTGTGTTTGTATATATGTATGTAAATATATTTGCACCTGGCTAACTTTACTCAGATTACTTTTCTTCAACTCTTACAGCCCCTTTGCTTCCCAATCATTTTGTACCATATTGCTCCTCCTACTGCACTGATTTCCTAAGCTCTTACTTTTCCTCCTCTTCTCATACCCCACCACTAACTACAATTCCTCAACTGTCTGTTTGTCTTCCTGCCCATTTCCTTAACCTCTCCTTTCATATCTCTCATCAATTTTTAATCTACATTCTTCCTGTCTGTCTTTAAATTATTACTAAACCCAAAAACACACCAGTTTGATCTTTAACCTGCAGCCATCATAATATAGACACAGTTGTTATCGTATGTTTTTTCTCTATTTAATAACTAGCCAAATTATGTTCCTTTGTTATAGGTTCATAGGTTCATAGGAGGCCACTAGGTTAAAGGCTCTAGGCCCTTTACAAGCCTAGCCATGTTATAACCATGTTCCCTAATTGCCCATGGTTAGATGGTCTTTATTTGCTGGGCAGGTATGATCAGCCCCAACTGCTCCTGTCTGTTAGGGACATAAGTGCCACCCCCAGGGTGAATTTATAGTCTCCCATTCAGTTGTCTAGGTTGCTCTTAAATCAAGTCTTTGAAGAACTCTGCTTCACTTGAATTAGCAGTTTATTCCAGAGAAGAACCAGTCTCTGGGAGACATAGCTGTCTCTCCACCATGTTCTGTTGATGCTGCAGGCTGGATTGAGATGCCTGGATTGAGTGATTCTTGCTCCATTTGATTTGTGGACATGCAGCATTTCCATTAGGGCAGGGTCAGAGACTGCTCTGTAGGCCAGGTACAAGTCACCTCTCAGCAGCCTATAGGATACAGAGTACAGTGACAGGGCTTTCAGTCTTTACATGTAGGTCATGTTTTGGAGGCTCTAAATTTTCTTGGTGAGGAACCTCTGTAGTCTCTCCAGCTGCTGCAGGTATCTGGTGAGGTACATGCAAAAGGGAGTATTGTATTCTATTAATGGTCTGATGAGGGTGAAGTAGAGGAGAGGAGTTATAACATCCTTAGTCTTGGATACAATGCCCTTACTTATGAGATGCGCAACATAGAAGGCTTTTCTTATTGTTGTTGTTGTTGTTGGTCTTTTGGCTTTTCCCGACTAGGGGTCGCCACAGCGGAACTCTGGTCTGCTAATGATTGGCAGTGGATTTTCACGAATGCTGAGGTGCCAGCTCGACATTCAACCTTCAACAAAGGCACGTCCATTTACGCATGTCTTTCGAATGCCCACCCAACCACGAGGAGGACATGCAGACTCCCTGCAGTTGGGTGGGCATTCGAAAGACATGCATAAATGGGCGTGCCTTAGTTGAAGGTTGAACGCTGAGGTGCCGGCTCGATGTTCAATCTTCAATGAAGGCATGCCCATTTACGCATGCCTTTCAAATGCCCACCCAACCGCGAGGAAGACATGCAGACTCCCACGGTTGGGTGGGAATTTGAAAGACATGCATAAATGGGCGTGCCTTCGTTGAAGGTTTAACATCGAGCTGGCACCTCGGCGCTCGAAGTTTACATTATTATCAACCTATATTCCCAAATCTCACACCACTGAGTTTGAGCTTAGGGAGATGCTGTCAATACTGCAATTTGCAGGGATCTCCCCTTTGCCAAAGGGGATAATAATGCACTTTTTTGCGTTTAGTTTTAGTCCGTGAGTTTGGCACAGATCATTTGCCCATGTTAGCCCCTTCTGAAATATATTAACTTTGTTGGAGGCTCAAAGACTGTGCCCAGTTTGCAGTCATCAGCAAACTTGGTAAGCTATAGCCCATCTACTTTTGCCTGGATTTCCAAAAATAGATTACAAACAATAAAGGGTCCAGCACGGATTCTTGTGGAACATGACTGGTAACTCATCTACTAATAGAGGTGGACTCCCCATCTTTGATGGTATGCATTCTGTCAGTAAGCCGATTGGTTATCCATCTAGTGGCATATGAGTTAATTTCCAGCTTTTTTATTAATTTCTCCAAATCGTTTGGGTTTCTAGTGCCATGATGGGAATGGAGCCCATTCCTAAGTTAAAGAATAATTAAAGTTAATGAAATTGGTATTGTTTCAATCTTTTATGTTAGCCAGAAGTGTGCAGCACCCGCAATGTGCCCAGTAATGACTCCTTCTGCAGTTCATACGGAATTACACATATCAGTAACATATCTAAGTATTATTGTAAATTCTTTTAATAAGACCCATTGGTCCTACCACTATTGGAACTGTCTGGGTATCCTTCTTCCACATTGCCCTCAATTCTGCCTGCAAATCCTGGTATTTTATGACATTGTGTCTCTCTGTACACAAGATACTGTAGCCATTGGGTGTAGCAATTTCAATGATTAATGCTGTTTTTGTCTTCTTTTCATGGACTGCTGTATCTGCTTTTTTCGCATCTATTTTTTGAACTGTTGGTAACTGATGATCCTATGTGATATAAACTTCATTATATTCTATAATACTTTATGGCTCATGTTTCCAATGCTTTTCAGCTACTTCAGTATTATAATGTTTGCACAATCCCCAATGCAACAGTCTTGCCACAATTTTATGCCTTTCAGTATACTTCTGCCATTAGTATATCACAACCAGTAACAAGATGTGTGACTGTATCCAGTTCTGCTTTACAAAACCTACATTTGTCTGTTTCTCTCACATGTTCAATGGACTTTGTAAGCCAATGTGTACAGAGTCCACTATCTTGGGCTGCCGATATTAACCTTTCACCATTTGGTTTAAATTCACCTCTCCTTAACCATTCCTGCATTCAGTCCTGACCACCATGAGGTTTTTCCAAGAGTTTTCTGTACTTGCAACTGTATTTATGCCTTTTCCACATTTCTTGCCTTCTCATCTGATCCTTCACCTTACATTCTTGGTTTTGTTTTTTGTTATATTCAGTTGCTGCCTGTTTTTTATGTACTTCTTGTTTCATTTCCATTACCACTTGACCTGGATATGATTCTGTTAAACTAAGCAGGGAAGTCATCTTAGACTTATTCTCTTCATGTTTCAAAACGTACACTATGTTTAGATCTTGTGAGGTCAGCAGATATGTATGTAGTCCCATGACTGCAGATCTATACATGTAATCGATTTTGAAGAGGCCCATACCTCCTTTAGAATGAGGAATATATAGTCTTGGTATTTGACGAGCATGAAGCAGCCTTCTTGTTTTCCTTTCCAACCTATCCAACTTCTTTTGGGGCCAGTCAATCACTCCAAAGCTGTAAGTTAAGTGAGGAAGAAAAAACTGATTTATAGCTTGGGCTTGTTCTTGGATGTCAATGCTATTTTCAGTATTATACTAGGTTTTATTCACATTTGTTTATGTTTTATTGTTGATCCTCCATCAGTTACCAAATATGTATATACCCCATCTTGCTCAGGTTCTTTTACATCACATTCTTACCCCAAACAGATGTTTTCATTGTGCTGTAGCTTTCCTGCTTTAAAGATTGTTTTTGTATATTTATCAAGACAAATGACATTCTTATATCATCTAAAAAAGTTTTGTCAGCTTGCAGTTGTGTTTTCAGTTCCTCATCTGTTGAACTATACAGTTTTAAATCATCTACAAAAAGAAGGTGAGAACTCTTTACATTATTTTGTTTTCTGGGAGCCCAGATTGTAGCCATGACCTAATCTGTTAAGTAGGCAGCTTTATGGTGTAAGGACAAGACAAAAGAGCAGCAGTGACAGAGAGTTACCCTGGAATGTGCCCTTTTGCAATTGGGTCTATATAAGAACACTGAAATTTCAAAACTTTGAATGTTCTAATATCGACCCCTATTTAGCGAAAGCTGAAAATATCAAAGCAACAGAAAACCAAATTTTTTCCTAGGGAAATAATTTGGTTGTCCGTTTCTGTTGCTTCGGAATTTTCAGCACTGTGGTGGAAAGTTACAGGTTGGGTTCAGGTAAGTATGCAATTGAGTGCGGGTTAGGTTAGTTAGGGTTAGGGTGCGGGTTAGGTATGTGTGCGATTGTGTGGACGTGAGGGTTAGGGCGGGGTAGGTAAGTTAGGGTTAGGGCGCGGGTGAGGTGAGTGTGCGATAGTGACGGACCTTAGGGTTAGGGTTTGGGTTAAGGTAAGTGGATAGTCAGTGGTGTGTGTATAGTTTAGTGTAGGGTTAGGTGTAAGATTTTAGATGTATGTGTGTGGACTGCTGTTTGCTTAGTGTGCTTGTGTTGTGTGTATGTGTTTTGGAACTGTTCTGTATGTTCGATGTTTTCAGCTTTCGCTGAATAGGGGATGATATTAGAACATTCGAAGTTTTGAAACTTCGATGTTCTAATACAGACCCTTTGAATTTTTATCACTTTAGTAATAATTTTTCCTTTATCATGGCTTAACTGCAAAGTGATTTGCCACTGTTTCATGGTCACTGTAATGTAATCGATCCATGTAGGGTGTATCTTATACATTTTTAGGACTATTTTATCCATGAATTTGGGATGCTGTCAAATGCTTTTTTGTAGTCTACCCATGCCTTACTTAGATTCTTTCCCTTTTTACAGTTCTCCATTATGACTTTATTTAACAACAAATGAGCCTTTGTTCCCTATGACGTTCTTTTATCACCTTTTGTTCTATTACCATCACTGAGGTTTCTTCTAAATGACTATAAACTCTGTCACTATCATTTCAATGTATAGTTTACACATCATTGTAAGGCAAGTTATTAGTCTATGTTTTTTAGGATAGCTTGCAGGTTCACTCTTAAGTAGGAGTATTGTTTTTCTTGTTGCTAACCAGGCTGATGTCTGTTTGGGGTCAGCATATAAATAGTTCTTAGTCATGGCTAAATCTTCATGTAAAGATGTTAATAGTTTTAGCCAGCAGTTATGTACTGCATCTAGGGTTCCAAATAGGAGTTTTTCTTAACTTTGTTTCAATCTCTCACTGGCCATTACTTCATCCCATTTCATATCCTATACATTTGAACTTCTTATTCTTTCTTTTGCTTCTTCTATCCATCTAGCATCTTTGTTATGTCCCACAGGATCTTCATAGATATTTCTCCAAAATGTATCTATTTCTTCTTTTTTTTTGGTGGTGTTTCATTTCCTTTTGCCTTGTTTCCCAGTTTTCTTTAAAACGTTTTTGAGTCATCAATACATTGCCTTTTAGTTTATCTGCATATCTTCTTAGTTTTTCTGCTTGTGCTGAGTTTTTTAGTTTATTGTTTGTGATAGTGCATGATAGAGCCTGATCTATTCTGATACTACACACTGCTTTTATCATGCCTATCTTTCTGAATATTTTTGTTGATCTATTCCCTTTTCTATACTCTTCTAACAGAGATACTTCTTGTCTTAATTGCTTTATAGTTTTGCTATTCGATAATTCCATGATGACATTCAGTTTCTTCCCTTCCTTTCCCCTACTACCTTGTGTTTTTGTGGTAAGACTTTATCTGTTATTAATTTAGTTGCACAGTAATATATCATACATACTTCTGTTATATTGCATGAATCTCTATGGGCATTCCTAATTATTGTGTTCATTTGTTTTATCTAATTTCTAACTTTTGGGGTTTTATTGACTTTTTGTAGTCTATTTCTTTCATTGATCTTAATATGGCAATCCATCTCTATTAAATCAAGCAACTCTTCTCTTAGATCATTTTCTTCTACACTGACAGCACATCCTTCCTTCTCTATGTCCTGTGGGCATTCTATAGAAAGTTTCAGAGCATCTTCCTGTGCCCTCCATTGTTCACAGTTTCATAGGTTGGTACTAAGCTATCGGCCCTAGGGCTATACAAGCCTAGCCATAACAATTCCCTGGATATTTTTTTCCCCACAATATTTACTTCCCTGGACCCCTGTCTAGCAAGGCGACTGACTTGATCCCCGGGGTGAATTTCCTATCTCCCATACAATCGTCAAGGTTCCTTTTGAAGAGGGCCAAAGAGGCGCTCTGCTTGACATGTATGGGCAGTCTATTCCAGAGTATGGGGAGTCTCTGGGACAGAAACTTATCTCTCCACCATGTTTTGTTCATTGTGATGACAAGGTTTAGATCCCTGGAGCATGTGGCTCTGAGGGATTGGGATTTCTTTAAGTGGAGTATGTCCAATAGCTCAGGGTTTGACATGGCCTTGTATGTTAAGCAGAGATCATCTCTGAGTAGATGATATGCCACATTCAGCTTTAGGCCTGTGATTCTTTTAGTGAGGTATTTCTGCGGCCTTTCCAGCTGTTGCAGATGTCTTGTGAGGTACATACCAAATGGGGCGTTGTACTCTATAATGGGTCTAATGAGGGATGAGTACAGTGGGACAATGACCTCCTTTTTTCTGGATGAAAAGCCCTTAGTGATGAGGTGTGCCACATAGAAGGATTTCCTGACTGTTGTGGCAATGTGGTTATCGAAGGTGAGACCACTGTCTACCTGTGTCCCTAAGTCTCTCATCACACTTTCGGTGTTTAGTGTACTGCCACCTATGTAATAATTCATGGGTGCATGCTTTTTCCCAAAGGGGATAACTGTACATTTCTTGGCATTAAGCTTGAACCCATGGCTCTGGCCCCAAGCATCTGTTTCTGTAAGGCCCTTTTGTAGAATATTCACATCATTTGGGGATTCAATAATGGCTCCCAGTTTGCAGTCATCTGCAGACTTTGTTAGCCAGAGTCCCTTAGTGTTGGCCTGTACTTCAGCGAAGTAGATGCCAAACAAGAGTGGTACCAGAACTGAACCCTGAGGTACTCCACTTGTCACTTGTCTGGAGCTGGATTTGGAGTCGGCTACTTTTACAGTCTAGGTTCTGTCAGTAAGCCAGTTGGCAACCCATTGAGTGACTTAGGGATTTATGCCCAGCTTAGTAAGTTTATCTATGATTTCAGAGTGGGGGATGGTGTTGAAGGCCTTGGTGAGGTCCAGATAGGCTGTGTGGACCACCTTACCCTCATCCACACCTCTGGAAAATGATTCGAAGACGTCAATCAGGTTCAGAAGACAAGATCGGCCCTTCATGAACTCAAACTGGGAGGGGGCCAGTGTTTGAAGGTTGCCAATGTCTTTATTTATAAGTTCCATGATAATGCATTCCATGCCCTTGCAGATCAGGCTCGTCAGACTGATGGGACAGTAGTTCCCGGGATCCATGGTTGATCCCCCCCCCTGTGGAGTGGGATAACTGTAGCTGTGCGCCACTTAGTGGGCATGAAGCCTGAGGTGAGGCTATGATTAAACATGACACTTAGGGGAGGTGCTAGTTCATTTTGTAGTTCATGTAGTACACTGCCCAGGATGGCATTTGGTCCCATAGATGTTGTATTCTTATCTTTGGAGAGTGTGGGTTAAACCTGGAATTTGGCAACCTTTTTGTATTGAGATGGGGCCTTTAGAGGGTGAGAGGGGGGTGAAGCTGGCACTAAATCGATCTGCCAGGATATTGGCAATATTCTTGGGTTCAGTATATTTAATGCCATTCTGTTGTAGCGCAGAGCAGATCTGAGCATTGTCATTTAGATTCTTGACATAGTTATAGAATGCCTTGTGGTTGTCTTTGGAATCTTTGGCAATTTCATTTTCATAACTAGCTTTGGAGGATTTTATGAGGGATCTCAGTTTCTTACTGAGGCTAGTAAGGGTGTTTTTTGCATCCTGGGATTTTCCTCTTTTCTTCAACAGTTTCTTCCTTCTGTTGTATAGTTTGTTTATGGCAGGGGACCACCAGATTGGCTTCCTTTTTTGGAGGAGAGTATCTTGGTTCTATTTGGAATGGCACAATTCATGCATGAGTGGATGTGCTCATACAGTGCCTTAGTGTAGGATTCAGCAGTCGAACTTTCAGCTCCCATCTGCATGGATGTCATGAAGTTTGTCACTTCTGACTTGAGTAGCATGAAGTTGGCTTTGGAGAAGTATTTTACGGAGGTTTCCTTACTGGGGGGTGGGGATGGGATGTGAATGTCTAGGGTGATTAGCTTATGGTCAGACCTGACCAATGAGGGTGTTGACAACTGGTGTGGAGCATCTGTCTCTCATGTTGGTAATGACCAGGTCTAGGATATTGGAGCCCCTGGTGGGACAATGGATTAGTTGATCCAGGGCATTGTAATTTATGAATTTCCAAGAACCACTGGGAAAAGGTGTTGGTATCCGAGTAGTTTTCCCAGTTAATAGTAAGGTAGTTGAAATCACCCAGTATTAGGGTGTTTGGTTGTAGCTTAATATTTTCTAGTATGTTTAGAAAGGTGTAGCGAGAATCTTGGGGTATGGTGGGGGATCTGTAGCAAGCTACAATTTAGATTGCAATCTTACCTAGTGTTAGTTGCACCTGGAGAATTTCAGGTGCATTGTGTTGGGCAACTAGCCTGGAGGTGTGAATATCCTTGGTGAATATGGACACTCCTCCACCTTTTGTGTTTCGGTCTTGGTTTGGTGGCTGAAAGGTGTGGTAAGAGTTGTAGCCTGGTATTGCAGGAGTGCTCTCTGGAGCCTTGAACCAGGTCTTACTTACTGCACAGATATCAATGTTCTCCATTTTTAGGAGTGCCTTGAGAGAGTGCATTTTGAGGTTTAGACTTCTAGCATTGAGTAGCATTATCTTCAGATTTTGCATGCTTGTATCTGTTAGGGTGGTGGTTTTGTCCTTTGAACCTTGCCTAAAAAAGGCACTATATGGGTGGCAAGAGCTTTAGCCAGTAACCTGAATCCCAGGGGCGATAGGAGCAGACCATCAAAGCATCATGGTTTGTAGATCATGTCATCCCAGGCAGACAGATACTGGACCCCCTACTCAGAGCGAGGGTCATACCTGCCTAGGCCACTTCCATGTCTCTTTTCATGTAGCCCAGGGAGGTACATCTCAAGTCATTCACTCCAACATGGACAATAACAGAGTTGTTTTTGTACTTGTTGTGGAGTGATTTGAGTGCATGTGTTATGTGGTGGATCCTGGCACCCAGCAGGCAGCTGACTGTAATTTTCTCCTTGTTCAGCTTGGTGAGTGGGACATCAGTGTGCCTGACTACAGAGTCACCTATGACTAAAGTGTTGGGAACATTGTCTTGCCTTAGCATCTGTTGGGTGGCCCATTGATGTTGTGAGCTATGTGTCACTTCGGTTGTGACCGGTGTTTGTTTGCGTTTCAGCTTCGGAGGTCCTTGTTGCTTGGGCAGGTTAATGTTAAGGACCTCCACATATGTGGGTTTAGTGTTGCTATGTGTGGGTGTTGATGGTGTGGGTTTTAAAGGACTATGTGTTGCTTGAGGTGTAGTGCAGGTGTTAACCTTCTCCTCTTGACTGTATAGCACAATCTTGGCTGGAGAGAGCTTTGCTTCCAGTTTGGCTATGTAAGTGCATCTCTCACAGGTTGCAGTGTTGGGTGGTAGGAAGAGAGGGTTGTCTGTGTACATGAGGCAGTTGCTGTATTGCCCCAGTATGCTCAGATTCACCAGGTGGACAGGAGAAATCACTGGAAGCTGACCATTGGACATGCCTGTTAGGTGCTTTTTTTGTAAAGTACAAGAGCTGTTTTCCCTTTCCTTTGCAAGGTACTTTTGCAATTATAGGCTGTTTAGTGCCGACGATTAATTTCTCCATATTAACAAGGAGAGTTGAGTGCCTGCATCAGTTTAAGGCTTCCTAGTGCTTTCCAGCAGGATCTAGAGTAAGTGCTACTCACAGGGGTTCAGATTTTAATGCTACTACTGCAAAACCAGCTAGTTCTAAGGGAAAATTTGAATGCAGACTTTCTGGCACCTGGAATAGTTTAACCATAGCCCCGTGGTACTGCACAATGTGAAAAATGCACAAACACATGCGTTTTTAAGCCAGAAAGTTGAAAGGGATAGAAATCAGCCCAAAATTGCTAATACAATTACAATTCCAGAGCTGGAAACCACTCCTCTAATGCTAGATAGGTAGGACAATGCTCACCACTCCCACTGGTAAGCAGTAGGACTTCCCTCTACCACAGCAAGGTCTGGATAGCTCTGAGCACAGAAAATAAAGTCCTGAAACCAGCAAAGCCTGGGATCTGGATTATACTAGCTAGGAAAGGCGAGAAACAAGCAAACAAAATAGTATTTTTTTTGTTTGTTTGTAATAATACAGTAAATAAACACAGAAAAGGCTAACACACTTAAGTGTGCCACCCTAAACAGTAAATGCAATTAAAACTCTACAAAATTAGCAATTTAAAACATTTTAAATGAAGCAAGGCAAGTGCACAGCTGAAAAACGATTTAAGAGGCAGTAATACAGTACAATAAGTAGCTAGTCTACATATACAGAAAAGTCTATATATACAGAAAAGCAGCTAAAACAACACTAAAACAATTCAGATGCAGTGCAACCTAGAGCACTTGAGATGTAGCAATATTAAGGCAAATACAGTTTTAATAAATGCAGTAAAATACACTCTATATTTCCAAAATGTTTGAGATGCACAGTAGTAGAATAAGAAAAACTTCTAAAAATAAGGGAAAAAAAGGCTACGTATTGCTATATATCCCAGATCAGGTGCTCCTCCTCAGATAGTTCTGTGAGTAATGGCTGAAACACTCAAGTGAACTTCTTAAGTAAAAGAAAATTGAAACCTGAAACAACTTTAAAAAAAGCTCAAAAGACCCAATGAGGTGCTTTCTCCAAGCCATAGACCCGGCAACCCAACTAGACAATGACCATAAACACTAAACTCTCACTGAAGTGGGGAATAGTCTTTGCTAACTGAGATGGCCTGGACAATGAGCTCAGAAAGCAGCCTCTAACAAACAACTAGCCACACAAACACAATTAGGAATATAGACAATATTACAGGTATGACCTAAACTATTTTAGGCAAAAAACACTACAGAAATGTTTGTCACAGCAGAAAACCAGCAGTGAGCCAATAGCTATGAAATACAGTACAGGTATGCAGTATACAATAAAATTGTTATAAATGTCTAGAATAAGCAATAACTACTAAAATAAGCAAAAAACAGGCTACCTATTGCTATATATCACACATCAGGTGCTCCTCCTCAGATAGCTCTGTGTGTAATGGCTGAAACACTCAGTGAACTTCTTAAGTAACAGAAAATTGAAACCTGAAACAACTTTAAAAAAAGTTCGAAAGAAACAATGAGGTGCTTTCTCCAAGCCATAGACCTGGCAATCCAACTACACAATGACCATAAACACTAAACTCTTACTGAAGTGGGGAATAGTCTTTGCTAACTGAGATGGCCTGGACAATGAGCTCAGAAAACAGCCTCTAAAAAACAACTAGGCCCACAAACACAGTTAGGAATATGGACAATATTACAGCTACGACCTAAACTATTTTAGGCAGAAAACACTACAGAAATGTTTGTCACAGCAGAAAATCAGCAGAGAACCAATAGCTATGAAATATAGTACAAGTATGCAATATACAATAAAATTGCTACAAATATCTAGAATATGCAGTAACTACTAAAATAAGCAAAAAAAACAGGCTACTTATTGCTATGTATCACTGATCAGGTGCTCCTCCTCAGATAACTCTGTGTGTAATGGCTGAAACACTCAAGTTAACTTCTTAAGTAACAGAAAATTGAAACTTGAAACAACTTTAAGAAAAGCTCAAAAAAAACAGTGAGGTGCTTTCTCCAAGGTGTAGACCTGGCAACCCAGCTAGACAAATGACCATAAACACTAAACTCTCACTGAAGTGGGGGGATGGTGTTTGCTAACTAAGATGCCCTGGACGATAAGCTCAGAAAACAGCCTCTATCAAACAACTAGGCCTACAAACACAATCAGGAATATGGAGAATTTTACTGCTACTACCTAAACTAATTTAGGCAGAAAACACTACAGAAATGTTTATCACAAACACAATCGGGAAAATGGACAATATTACCGCTACGACCTAAACTATTTTAAGCAGAAAACACTACCGAAATGTTTATCACAGCAGAAAACCAGCAGTGAGCCAATAGCTATGAACATAGCCGGCCTTAGGCATAGGCCAACTAGGCGGCTGCCTATGGCTCTGCTCTAGCAGGGGTGCTTTTTCAGTGTTTATTTGGTGTAGGTAGACCAGGATGGGGGCACCAGGTAGTGTGGTGGGGGGCGCTGTGGAGCCCTTTTGCCTAGGGGACAGTTGATCTAAGGCTGCTCCAGGCTATGAAATACAGTACAAGTATGCAGTATACAATAAAATTGCTATAAATATCTACAATAAGCAATAAGTACTAAAATAAGCAAAAAAAAAAATAGGCCACTTATTGCTATATATCACAGATCAGGTGCTCCTCCTCAGATAGCTCTGTGTGTGATGGCTGAAACACTCAAGTGAACTTCTTAAGTAGCAGAAAATTTAAACCTGAAACAACTTTAGAAAAAGCTCAAAAGAAACAATGAGGTGCTTTCTCCAAGCCGTAGACCTGGCAACACAGCTAGACAGTGACCATAAACACTAAACTCTCACTGAAGTGGGGGGTGGTCCTTGGTAACTAAGATGGCCTGAACAATGAGCTCAGAAAACAGCCTCTAAAAAACAAGTAGGCCCACAAACACAATCAGGAATATGCAGAATATTACAGCTACTACCTAAACTATTTTAGGCAGAACACACTATGGTGGTGGTGCTGCAGTAGCATTGTCACCTCACAGTAAGACGTTGTCCTGTTCACTTCTCAGCTAAAGCGTCTTCTGTGTGGAGACATGCGTGAATGGGTGTACCTTCGTTGAAGGTTGTGCTTCAGGGCCGGCAACTCGGCACACAAAAATCTACTGCCAATGCTTAGCGGACTGGAGTTCCGCTGTGGCGACCCCTAACCAGGAAAAGCCGAAAGACACAACAACACTACAGAAATGTTTATCATAAACACAGTCAGGAATATGGACAATATTGCAGCTACGGCCTAAACTATTTTAGGCAGAAAACACTACAGAAATCTTTATCACAGCAGAAAACCAGCAGTGAGCCAATAGCTATAAAATACAGTACAAGTATGCGTATACAATAAAATTGCTATAAATATCTAGAATAAGCAATAACTACTAAAAATAAGCAAAAAAAAAAAAAACAGGCTACTTATTGCTGTATATCACAGTTGAGGTGCTCCTCCTCAGATAGCTCTGTGTGTAATGTTCTTTCATATGGATACTTATAGGTCTATCACTCCACAACATTGACTTAGTCAGAGTTGCCACAGTTTTCTGTTACTTCCCTTGCTGTGCAACTCCAACTAAATGTTTGTACTGGTTTCCTGTGGAAGGCGCCAAAGTATAATTATGTGGCAACTGATCAGATGTTTCTCGCTCCACTGTTTTTTCTGTTAATTTGGGGATCTATTGTTCTATCCTGCTGTGATGTTCTCAGAGTTACATTTTTCTACACTAAATCCTTCACTTCACAGGTAATCCATAACCTTGGTTTATATTTCTTTAACTTCTACATTACTAATCCTATTTTCTACTTTTCCAATTTGTTTTCTTATTTTTTTGTATTGTAAAATTTTCCATATCTGAATGCCTTTGCCTGTATTTCTCTTTAAATATCTTTGGCGCTGCTCTTGTTGTATTGATTTGTTTTGCTTTCTCCTTTGTATAAATATTGCCCCATATTAAATCTCTTTTTCTTTCCCATGACCATATTTCTTCTTCTGATGCCTCCTTCTCCTCGTTTCTCCTTGTTTTGGGGACTGGTTGTTCCATCATGCTGTGATATAACCTGTGTTAGACTTTCTACACTAAATCCTTTACTTCGCAGGTATTCCAGAACTTCAGCTTCTTTTTTTTTTTTTTACCTTCTACTTTATTAATCTTCTGTTCTACATTCCCTCTTCGTGATCTTATTTTTTATTTTGAAATTATCCATATCTGGATTCCTTTCCCTGTATTTCTCTTTGAATATTTTGGGGCTGCCTTTTTTGCATTGATTAATTCGGCTTTCTCCCTGCATAAATATTGCACCATATCAGATCTCCATTTCTTTCCATCTCCGTATTTCTTTTTTATACATTTCAAAAGTCTCTAGATTTTGTTCTTTATATTTTGCACTTCCGTAGTCATTTCTTTTTCCAAATGGCCCAAGGTGTATTGATCTATATAATGTTTTTCATAAATCTGTTATATTAATGAGCACAAAATATTATTTGAAGCTTCTTGACAGTTTTTCTTGTGGAAGTATTTTTCTTTCCTCTGATTTCTCAATTAATCTATTTGTATATATTCTGTCTGGAAATTATGGGCTGCTTGCATAATAGTAACAATACATACTTTCTCTCTTATCCTCAATAGTTCACTCTATTGTCTTTATGGGGTTTTCTTTGGCCTATCAATTTTTGTGATGTTTGTAGACTACTGCTTCCTACTACAATGGGGGGGGGGCATCCTCCCCCTTGGCCTGGCCTGTCTTGAGGATTCTACACTATCATTTTTTCCATTTCTGGCACAAGTGCACCTACCAGGATTGGGCACTTTTTATCTTGGGTCTTGTACACCAAGCTGCCTTTTTTATTTTTTAACCCAATTAAATACTTTTCCTATATCAGTGTCATCTTGGTGAGATTTTGTGAAAAACAAGGTCAACCTCATGAAGGTACTCAGCAAGATGTGAGGATGAATTCAATTCCAGCAATACTAACTTACTTTGCTTGCTGATTTATCATCTCTCCATTCCTACCCTAATCCCTATCTGGGAGAGTTTCTCAATAATATCTGAGAGGGGCATTGTGTCAAAAGCCTTGGCCAAGTCAAGACAAGCACTATGTACTGTTTTGCCTTCATCCAGGGCTTTGGTGATATCCTCAAATAAGTCTACCAGGTTTAATAAGTATGATCGACCTTTAACAAAGCCAAACTGGGTTGGGGTCAAAAGTTTGAAGGTCGTCAATGTCCTTGTTGATAAGGTCATAATTATTCTTTCCATGGTCTTGCAGATATGGCTGGTTAGGCTTATAGGTCTATAGTTCCCAGGGTTGGTTGATGGACCCCCTTTGTCCAATGGGATTGCTTTCACAGTTCTCCACTCTGCAGGAATGAAGCCAGAGCTCAGGTTGTAGTTAAAGAGAGTGCCAAGTGGCCCAGCTGTGTCTTGGTGTAGATTATATAGTAAGCAGCCTGGGATGTTATCTGGTCCATAGAGGACATGTTTTTGGCCTTGGAGATTGTGGATATGACCTGCTCTTTGGAGATACTAGGTACAGGACTGTACGCTTTTTGGTATGGCTGGTGGGGACAGGGGTATGATGTTTGCATGAAATTTGTCAGCTAGCAGGTTGGCAGTTTCATCAGGTATAGTATGAGTGGTACCATCCAGTATATGTTCAGCACATAGCTGGGCATTCCCTTTCAGATGCTGCATGCTCTAGGGACCTGGGCCTTGTCGCCACGGTAGGCAGGACATGCTGGAGGGATAGATTCCTGTCCCAGGGACTTCCTATGCTCTGGAGTGGGCTACCCATCTGTGTCAGGCAGGGTTCTTCATTGGCACTCTTCGGGGGGTCTTGATGGGTGGATGGGAGGTGGGAAGTGCACCTCTGGCATCACTTCTGTGTCTTTGTTCGACGGTAGCATGGGAAAATAACTTTCTTGGGTGACATAAGCCAGGGAACCTTGTTGGCTAGGCTTGCTTAGGCCCTTGGGCCAATAGCCTAGTACCTACCTATGAACCTATAAACCTATATGTATCTATAGAATGCCTTATAATTATCCTTAGCTATGAATGCTAATTTAGCCTCATAACTAGCTTTAGAAGACTTTACAAGATATCTGATTTTCTTGTTCAGGCTTTGGAGGGTATGCTTCCTCTGCTGAGTAAGTTCCCTCCTGTTCATAGATAAAAATGTCTTCCTTGTGTTATATAACCAATTTTTACTTGAGGTCCATCAAGGTGGCTTGTTTTTTTTTTTTTTGGAAGGACCTGGCTTTGATCTGTTCAGGTACAACTAAGCCTATACAGTTGTTTAAGTGGTTGTATAGAGCATTTGTGTACTCCTGTACATAGGAGTCATTGCTGACTGGGTTAGTGCAAGCATGTTTGTGCTCATGTATGTTGCCCAGTAGATGGAAGGATAGTTGAAATCTCCCATGACCAAATTGTTTGGTTGTGTACTGAGT
>NC_056736.1:329697203-329869703 GCF_019279795.1 Protopterus annectens
TTTTCAGTAGTTTATTTTCCAGCTGTCTCAGTATTCCATCAAGTTTTTTTGTGAGCAGTTCAACAATCCAGGTACATGAGCATTACTTAATAACATGTGCAAATATAAAATACTTACTATTCAATTAATCCTGTTATGCATCACAATAATTCTTGCCTCCTTCTTAGTGCCTCATGGTATAACTTAAATTTCATTATATGATTAATCTGTATTCATAATTTTCTGACTCTCAGTTGCTACAATTGTGAGCTATTTCTTGCTTTTCTTCAAACAGGTTATGAATGGTCTCAAACTACTTATTAGGAAGAGCAAACGGTCAGTTCTGATTTCCAAATTATGAACCTTTTACCCTGCTTCATATCATCTATGTACTTTATTTTGTTATTGTTGCAGATCAAATATTAATTAAATGAAGTATGTTTTGTAAGGCACTACTGAGAAAGTTCACATTCATATTTTTTTTAAAACAGATACATTAATTCCTTCTCTGTTGGATCTTACTGTCAGTTTCTTGTATTCCAGTAGGTATAGTTCTCCCCATTTTACTTAGTACTGCATTACTCTTGTAACCTTAACATCCCACCTACAGGAAGAGAAATAAAAACTAAAGAGTTTTTTTTATTTTTTTACTTTACTGCTTGATTTGTTTCTTCTTCCAGCTTTTCTTGGTTAGGGGTTGCCACAGTGGATCACCTGTCTGCTCATGATTGACAGTGGAGTTTTTACGGTGTCGAGTTGCCAGCCGAGCACGCAGCCTTCCACGGAAGGCACACACTCACACCTAGGGACAATTCAGAGTATCCAATCCACCTGCAGCATGCCTTTGGGATGTGAGAGGAAGCCAAAGCACTCAGAGAAAACCCACGTGACCACAGGGAGAACATGCGGACTCCGCACAGAAGGCACCCCAGCCAAGGATCGAACCGGAGAACCTCTTGCTGTAAGGCAGCAATGTTAACCACTGCACCACCCTGGCCACCCCACTGCTTCATTTGTTTATTGTATCACAAAAATGTAATTGGCTTATAATGCATGAAAAAAAACATTCATATTGTGCTATATCACTGAATGTTATAAAACTAGTTACAATGGTTTAATACAGAGGATCATGAACTGATCTCTTATCATAACAAACTTATGTCTTCAAAACATAGATGTCAAGAAACTCACCATGATATCTGTGCCAGTAATATGTAACTAGCTCGTTATGATTAGAAATTCTTGATCAGAAGTCTTTGTAGTACACAGAGCATCAGCAACTGTGATGTTACTACTAGTTACAATAAAAAAATAAAAGTGAGGAAATATGAAGTGTTTTACAGCTTTAAAGGCTGAGAAACATTTGGCCATGCCAGAGGCTGCAGTATATCTGCCTCAGAAGAGCTAACACCTTTAAAAGCTGTTACTCACTAAGTATTACTATTAAAAGCACAAGCAAAACAACATAAAAGGAGCAATCTGCCTTTGTGGTGCAAAGAACAAAGTCCTAACTGTGGAAACCAAATGGCCCGCAAAATTGAATGTCCTGCTATGAGAAAGCAGCGTTTTCAATGTGATGATTGCAATCAGTTTGCAAGAAGTTATAAATACAACACACTAAAAGTGAGAGGAATGTTCGTATAAGTGAAATAAATGCAGAATCCATCAGGTAGAAAATTAAGGTACTCCTAAAAGTCAAATTATCAATAAAGAAAATTAATAAACTATGCTAATGCACTATTAGGTTCAGTTGATAACAGAATGAGGAACCCCTGCTTCCAACCAGAACAAAACATTCGATGCTAAATTACTATGGGGCAACAGTCTTCTTCTTTTGGCTTTTCCCAGTTAGGGGTCACCACAGCAGATCTCCTTGTCTGCTCATGAGTGGCAGTGGAGTTTTACAGTATCAAGTTGCCAGCCTGGCGCCCAACCTTCCACATAAGGCACACACACGCCCACACTCACACCTAGGGCTAATTTAGAGTATCCAATCCACCTGCAGCATGTCTTTGGGATGTGGGAAGAAACTGGAGCAAACCCACACGGAGGATGTGCAGACTCTGCACAGAAGGCACTCTAGCTGAGGATTGAACCAGAGAACCTCTTGTTCTGAGGCAGCAATGCTAACCACTGCACCACCATGGCCACCCTTACTATGGGGCAACAGTGACAATATTAAATTAGAAAACACATTACAGTTTACAACCACAGCTGAAGTTAAAGTCAGGTACAGCATTTTTCCTCTAAAGAATTGACCCAGTGGCACTTAAAGTAGTTTTCTAAGTAATAAAAGCAAACTCCTGCAATATAAAAGTAAAGGTACATGTAGTTAGCCGGAAAATAATGAAATATTTAGAAATGATACATAAAAACATAAGTCTAACAAACAGCCCCCTCAAAATAAAATGGTGTAAAATTAACTGTAAGAAGAGTAAACATTTTTTTTCAAAGTTCCAGCAAACTATCAGCAATGTAAAATCATAAGGAATGGTACTTTCCACTTCAGGACAAAAGCTAAAAGAACAAATAAAATAATGGATTCTGATATCAGAGAAAAAAGCTACTACTCTTACATCATGGGTTTTTCCAACTGCAAAAACAATCCATAAGAATTAAGAATGTATGTAGATAGCGTCTATATTAGATGATTGAACTTGTAAAAGTTCGAATGTCATATGGTCGACACCATCTAATAAAAAAATAAACCACAGAAAAAGCCTACCTGAACATTTTAAGCAGGGGGGGTAAGCCCACCAGCACCTCCTACATGGGGGCAAGCCCCCCACACCCCCTGCTCTTTAAATATGCCAACTCCGAGATTACACTACAGTGCAGGAAAGAGAAATCTTCCCATTCCGCACTGCATGGAAATCTCCGTTGAAACATTTGAATGTTTAAAAGTTCGATCATATGGTGTTGACCATATGACATTTGAACTTTTAAAAGTTCAATAACGTAATCTAGACCCTGCAGAGCTGTATATGAAAACACAGTTGTGTCTGTAAAGAGATATTCAACAACCACTGTAGAAGGCAATTTTTTCTATATGTATATATTCTATATGTAAATTTCAGTAAATTGAATATTCTAGCAGGTTAAAGTCATCTCAAAGTTCTTCATGAAATTACAAACACAGCATATGCAATACAGCTAGGAGTAGGAAGATATAAATGACTATTATGGTGCTACCTCAGCAAAGGATTTTTTTTCTGTAATATTGTAAAACAAGCACTGTGGAGTTTGGCACATTTCAGAGGTGATATAATATCATTTGGAATGCCATGTCTACCTGATGTTATCAAAATTAAATGTACTAAGAATGATCTTTCATTGGTGATCCTACCACCACATGGCGACTGCATGGTACATTAAACTGAGTTTAATATTTATGTAAATATTTTTGCAGGGCACTTCATTGTGGGGGCACTGTCCAATATCCTTAATCTCTAAATATAGTCCCTCCATGGTTACATAGACTCAAGAAAGAAGGGAATAACTACATCTGAGTTACTGTGATATTGCAGATAGTAGGGAAGGTGTCCTAATGGTTAAGATGTTTGCCTTACAAACACAAGGTGCAGAGTTTGAGTCTTCCAAGGGATAATTGGCTAAGCTTAAAATGGCTCACAAGGGCACTTAGCTTAGTACTAATCTATGAACCTATACAGAGATGGGGTAAAGTCACCATTCAGCGAGTACATTCCCCATCTCTAAAATACTTTGAATGTATTTTATAGTTTCTTTGACATGGTGTCCAAATGGATTGGTAGAACACTTTGGTCAGTAGGTGTGGAATCAGTCAGTTTGTCTTTAATAGCATTGAAAAACACATACAAAAAGATGTTAATTTAAAAGCAGTACTTCAAATATATAAAAAAGACTCACAAAACAAAGGACAATACAAGACATCTCACTATATCCAAAGAGAGTGGAAACTATCCACAGCATACCACTTCCAAAAAATTCCATTCCAAAAGAAGTTTACAGACTTTGGCAATAAATTCTTGGGTAAGGACAAAGGCTCATGTTCAAGCAATGAGCAGGAAAAGGATCAATTAATGTCAAATAAATGACGGCTTGCTTTGATGTAAATAAAACATCATTTTATTTCTTGGTTTTCAGCAAGGTAACCAGGTGAGTGGTGTGATCATTGGATCTTTTTCAGCCACGGCCTAGGCCCTGGGCAAAATATAAAAGATATAAGCAAAGTAAAGAGTTACACTGAAGTCAGAGAATAAATAAAAAGATAACAGTGTGAAATAATTATTTAGCCAGCAAATTATACAGTCATTCCCTAACTAAAACTGTTCAAGTAATGCAAATTATATTCAGTCCATACAATAGATAAAAGGGTAGTAATGCATCCTTCTTTGAGGTTACCTGTGTTTTAACTAATGAGTAGGTTAAGTATGTATATTATATACAAAAGCAGCATGTAAATTATACACATTATGTACAGTAGTGACCTGACAACACTTATAATCTGACCTTTAGGGAGGCACTGATGGGAATCTGTATGGGAAGCCTTTTGTATGATGGAGTATAGTTTAACCACCATAGTACCATCTAATCTTATTGGATTATCTGGCACGCTACACAGAAAACAACATGGGTACTGTAGTCCAACAGCTTCTACTATAAGCACTTTAATGAGCACATAAAGAAGTAATTCCCAACTGAATAAGAGGCTGTAGCAATAATTTCAGTTTGTGAATAGTCATTTATGGTTATATAGTCTTTAATTTATTCCCTTAACTGACAGCACACCCCTAAAAATTATTTGGACTAACCCAAGATCAAAACCATCACTGTGGAAAAAGAATATGGGATTTAAAACAATTGCCTTTTTCTTTCACAATTCATTGTGAAAATAGGAAGGAAAACCCATCTGGCTAGATGTCTGTACAACAAACTTAAACACAACAAGCTGTCTACACTTCCTGAAAAATATACTCATTCCCTACTATGCACTTCTGAAAGTTTGAACATTGGATGAAACGTAACTAGCATAAAAATGCAGGCTAAGTACCCATGACTGATAAAACAATAATAAGTGGCATGTATCCAGGACTGTATGTAAGCTTCTGAGCCCCCAAGCCTTTCTGTGTTGGAGGGAAGCCTTCTAGCTTATCAGTGGGAGTGGTAAGCACTAGGTAACCTGTCTACCACATAAGGAGTGGTTCTGGCCCAGAAATTGTTGTTATTGGCCATTTGGGCAATCTTCCATCTCTCTCATCTTTCTGATTTGAAAGCCTGCAATTGCACTTGTTTCTGTCCTGTAACTCATCTAGTGCAGATACAGATTCTTAGTTTTAGCACTTAAATTTGCTTATTCATGCTCAGCACTTGTTCAGAACATGTAAGCACTAAATAAGCTACTAATTAATATAGCACTCAGTCTTCATCATTACCTTAAGGAAAACAGTTTTTGTACTTACTTTTCTCACTTGCTTAGAGAAAAACAGCTCTTGTACTCACTTTCCTCACTTATCTAGAGGAAAATAGTTTTTTATTTAGGCATGTCCAAGGGTCAGCTCCCAGTGTTCTCTCCTGTCTATCTGATGAATCTGGGCATCTTGAGGCAATGTAGAAATTACATGTACACAGACACCCCTCTCCTCCTACAACCCAACACTACAACCTGTGAGAGATGAACTTATCTAGCCAAACTGGAGGTAAAGCTCTCTCCAACCAAGACTGAACTTGACAGTCATGAGGAGAGGGCAACCATTTGCACCACACCACACTCATCACATAGTCTCACTAAATCTACAGTGCCAAAATCCACACATAGTAACACAAAAACATTCGCAGAGGCTCTCAATAATAATCTGTCTAAGCAACAGAGACCTCCAAAGCAGAAACGCAAGCAACCTCCATTCCCCAACACAACCCAAATGACACATAGCCCACAGACTCAGTGTGCCACTCAACCACAGCCAATAAGGCAAAACAACTTACCCAACACACTAGTCATAGGTGACTCTATAGTCAGGCACACTGATGTCCCACTCACCAGGCTAAACAAGGAGAAGGTTACTATCAGCTGCCTGCCGGGTTTCAGGATCCACCACATAACCCATGCACTCAGGTCACTCCACAACAAGTACAAACATAACTCTGTCATTGTCCATGTTGGTGTGAATGACCTGAGACATACCTCCCTGGACTACATGAAAAGAGACATGGAAGAGCTCTCCAATCTTGTAGCCCAGGCAGGTATGACCCTAGCACTGAGTAGCATTCTGCCATCTCCCAGAATGATACCACGTACAAGGACAAAATGATTGACTTCAACAATTGGCTAAGCTTCTGGTGTCATTCTAAGGGGATCCAGTATCTGTATACTTGGGATGACATGGTCGACAGACCATGATGCTTTGCCACAGATGGCCTGCACCTGTCTCCCCTGGGATTCCGGATACTGGCTAAGGCTCTTGCTGCCCCTATAGTGCCTTTTTTTAGGCAAGGTTCAAATGACAAATTCACTACCAAAACAGAAATAGACAAGCAAAAACTAAGGGTAATGCTACTCAATGCTAGAAGTCTAAATCTCAAAATGCACTCACTTGAGGCACTCCTTAAAATGGAGAACATCGATATCTGTGCAGTGACTGAGACCTGGTTCAAAGCTCCAGAGAGCACCCCTGAACTACCAGGCTATAACTCATACCACATTTTTGGCCATGTAACCTGGACTGAAACACCAAAGGTGGAGGTGTGTCCATATTCATTAAGGATATCCACAACTCCAGGCTAGTTGCTCAGCATAATGCATCCGAGGTTATCCAAATGCAACTAACTCTGGGCAAAACTGCAATCCAAATTGTAGCTTGCTACAGATCCCCCACCATGCCCTAGGATTCCCACTCCTCTTTTCTTGATGTACTGAAAAATGTTAGGGTTCAACCAAGCACCCTAATAATGGGCAACTTCAACTACCCCACCATTAACTGGGAAAACTACTAGTGTACCAACTCCTTAGCTCACCACTTTCTGGAATTCATAAACTCCAATGCCATAGATCAACTTACCCACACCCCCACCAGGGGCAACAATATCCTAGACCTAGTCATTACCAACATGAGTGACCGGTGTTCCACACCTGAAGTCAACTCCTCATTGGTCAGATCCAACCATAAGCTTATCACCCTTGATATCCACATCCTGCCCCCACCCCCCATTAAGGAAACCACAGTAAAAAATTTCTCCAAAGCCAACTTCATACTTCTTAAGACAGAAGTGGTGAACTTCATGACACCCATGCAGATGGACAATACAGTTACAACTGCTGATTCCTACACAAATGCACTCTACAAGCACTTACACGAGTGCATGGATTGTGCTATCCCAAACAGAACCAAGACACTATCCTCCAAAAAAAGGAAGCCAATCTGGTGGTCCCCTGCCATAAACAAACTGTACAACAGAAGGAAGAAACTGTTGCAAAAGAGAGTAAAATCCCATGAGTGGAGGAGCTCCCTGGTCAGCCTCAGTAAGAAGCTGAGATCCCTTATAAGATCCTCCAAAGCTAGTTACGAAAACAAAATCACTACAAAATCCAAAGACAACCACAAAGCATTCTATAGTTATGTCAAGAATCTAGATGGCAACACCCAGATCTACTCTGAGTTACAGCACAAAGGCATGAAAATTACAGAACCAACTGATATTGCCAACATCCTGGCAGATAGGTTCAGTGCTAACTTTACCCCCCCCCTCAACCCCTAAAGGGCCCATATCTATACAGGAAGAATGCAGAGTCCCTGTAATCACAACTACGCAGGTAAAAGCTGCACTCTCTAAAGCCAAAAACACAGCATCCATGGGACCGGACAACATCCCAGGCTGTGTTTTACATGAACTTCAGAACAAACTGGCTCCCCACTTAAGCACCATGTTCAATAATAGCCTCGCATCAGGCTTTGTGCCCACTGAATGGTGCACAGCAACAGTTATCCCAGTCCACAAAGGGGGAGCCACCACTTATCCCGGGAACTATCGACTTATTAGCCTGACGAGCCTGGTCTGCAAGGCCATGGAACTTATCATCATGGAACTCATAAACAAAAACATTGGTAACCTCCAAACTCTGGATCCCACCCAGTTTGGGTTTGTGAAAGGCAGATTATGCCTCCTGAACCTGATCGACTTCTTTGAGGCAGTCACCAAAGCCGTGGATTAGGGTAAGGTGGTTCACATAGCCTATCTTGACCTCGCCAAGGCTTTCGACACCATCCCCCATTCTGGAATTATAGCAAAACTCACTAAACTAGGTATAAATCCCTATGTCACAAAATGGGTTGCCAACTGGCTCACTTACAGAACCCCAAATCTGACCTCAAAACAGTGACAAGTGGAGTACCACAGGGTTCCGTCCTGGGACCTCTCCTCTTTGGTATCTACTTCTCTGAAGTACAGGCTAACACAGAAGGCCTCTGGCAAATGAAGTTTGCAGATGACTGCAAACTAGGAGCCATAGTCAAGTCCCCAAATGATGTGGACATCCTACAGAAGGGCCTCACTGAGACAGATGCCTGGTGTCAGAGCCATGGCCTCAAGCTCAATGCCAAAAAGTGCAGTGTCATCCCCTTTGGTAAAAACTCTGTACACATGAACTACCACATAGGCAGCAATCTACTTAACACCGAATGCGTGATAAGAGACTTTGGGAACCAGGTTGACAGTAGTCTCTCCTTTGATAGTCACATCGCCACAGTAGTCAGGAAGTCCTTCTTTGTGGCACACCTCGTCATAAAAGGGTTCTCATCCAGCAAAAAAGAGGTAATTGTTCCCCTCTACTCATCACTCATTAGACCCATTATAGAATACAGCACCCCTTTTGGAATGTACCTCACAAAACATCTGCAGCAGCTGGAAAGGCCACAGAAGTACCTCACAAAAAGGATTACTGGCCTCAAACAAATGCCCTACACTGACCGCCTCAAAACACTCCAGCTTTACTCCATAGTGATCTCTGCCTAACATATATAGCTATGTCAAACCCAGAGCTGTTGGACATGCTACACCTAAAAAAATCCCAATCCCTCCGGGCTACATGCTCTAGAGACGTAAACCTTGTCACCACAATAAACAGGACATGCTGGAGGGATAGATTCCTGTCCCAGAGACTTCCTATACTCTGGAACAAGCTACCCATCTATGTCAAGCAAAGTTCTTCATTAGCACTCTTCAAGAAAAATCTTGATGAGTGGATGGGAAATAGGAAATACACCCTGGGGATCACTTCTGTGTCTCTGCTGGACAGTGGCACAGGAAAATAACTTTCTTGGGTGGCGTAAGCTATGGAAGCTTGCTGGCTAGGCTTATGTAGGCCCTTGGGCTGATAGCCTAGTACCTACCTATGAACCTATGAGGATGATCTGAGAGAGTCTTTTTCACATTGATAAACAAAACAGATAACTGTAATGGCTTTTCTGGATCTTGTGCTTGTATGGTTGATTAAACATGTCATTGTATACTCATAACAGTGCAATCTCCTTGTTTTTTTTTTTTTTGTTTTTTTTCTCTTGTTTTTTTTAAGAAATTCAAACAGAATCTAGTAAAGAAACAGCTTTGCATAAAAGCAAAAGAATTATGCTATGGCAATATTTTGTACAAGCTTAATAATGACACCTCATGCTTAAACTCTAAACATGTTTCCAGCATTATCTCATGGGGTGGTCAGTGAAACAATCATATTAACACCAAGATTAGTAACATTCGATTCATTGCACATTCGAACCTTACGGTAGCAAGTACATCAAACGAGTGAGAATAAATACTTCACCGCAAGAAAAATATGGATTTCAGAATCTGATAAGTGCACTGAAGTAGCATGTCACAATTTACTAATTTGCAAAGAATGTGTCAAGTAAAACATAAAATAGTATATTTATCCATATAAAGTACAGTTGCATTAGTTCTATCTACCTGGATGGGGCAGTGGTGCAGCGGTAGCATTGTCGCCTTAGAGCAAGAGGTCCTCTGGTTTGATTCTCAGCTGGGGGTGCCTTCTGTGTGAAGTCTGCATGTCCTCCCTGCATTTGTGTGGGTTTGCTCTGGTTTCCTCCCATGTTTCAAAGACATGTGTCTGATGCATTTCTCCCCGGGCCTCCGCTGAAAATTTACTTTGTTCCAAGTCGGACTTTCCCGGTTAACAAATGTTAAATAAAAATAAAATAAATACCTGTAACAGTAGATGCTCATATTTCACACTGTCTTATTGGCACATGGGTTCATTGCCTGCACAAACCCTTACTGCCAGCTTTCCAAAGCTCAGAATTCCTTCTTCTGACTCCTTGTGACAGGGGATTGGCTAAGCCACTGCCAAAAGGGAAAGCCTATTCCCATGACAGGAAATCAGTTGTTGAGGCTTTTAGTGCTAAGTTGGAAGAACCAAGAAGGACCAAAAGCAAGACTTGCCTGAAAGCAATCAATTGGTGGCCACAACACACCAATACAAACAACCAAAGTCAACCAATAGCAGAATAAAGTTGGATAACATTGAACTATATAAAAAATCAGGAGGATGGTGGGTAGATGGATGCTACCAAAAAGGCCATGTAAAATTCAAATATCTACTGTTACAGGTACGTAGGTAGGACTTGCTCGAGTGTATTATGTTCATTATTCACACTGCCTCAGTGGTATATGGGTAGATTCCCTACTGAAAGAAAAGAAGGGAAAAGGATAAGGATCCAGGAGCCCCTGTAGAATGGGCCAGTCCTTGCAAAGCCTGCTCTGAAATATGAGAAAGAATGAGTGATTTGTAAAAGTAGGAAGAGAGGACCAGGCTGCTGCCTCTGTAATATTTCTAGAATCCACTCATTTTGAACATGCTGCTAAACAGGATAAGGGTCTGATAGAACATGCCGTAACCTTGCCTAGAATAGATATTCTGTGATGAAAGTAACAAAAACACAATAGCAAAGGGCAAACAAGTGAACAATCATTTGCTTAGAGACTGATTCATAGCCCCAGAATAGGAAATAAACAGCTGCTCAGCTTTCCTGAGGGTTTGGTTCTGTTAAGGTAGTACCTGGGCTGCTTATGTCCATCCAAGATATGCAGAATATTCTCTTCCTTGTTTTTAGGTTATGGATAGAAAACTGGAAGATTAATGGCTTGATTCAGGGTAAATTCAAAGGTAACTTTGGCATGAAAGATGGATTAGTGCATACAACAACCTTAACCTTGTCATAAATCAGATAAGGTTGGCCCACAATGCAACTTTGCAGCTCAGAGACTAACCTTGTGGATATCAGAGCAATAAGTAAAACAGTTTTCCAAGTGATGAACTTTAAATCAGCCTGAAAGGCTTGGTCAAAAGGAAACAAGGTCAATTTTTGAAGAACAAATTTGAGATCCCATGGAGGAGGAATTTGCTTTCAAAGTGGTCTCATTTGTAACACTCGCATTATAAACTGGTTGATTACAAAACTAGATGAAAGTGGGAGATCCATGGGCAGACCATCTGAGTAGTCCTGAAGATGCAGCTTGATAGATGCATAAGATAAGCCACCATTAAGTAGCTCACACAAATATTTCATACCAAAGGGGTAGACACCATACCGGGCTCTGTCTGATATTGGTCAGGGACCACCTAGAAAGCCTCTTCCACTTGTAAACGTAATATTTTCTAGTTGCAGTTTCTTTTGCCTCCTTCAATTTCTGCTGCACATCCTCACGGAGTGCTGTCTTTTAAAAGCCAGTATTGCATTTGCAGTCAATTCTGAGTACTGTACCTCTCCGTTTGTGGTCTAAAATGTAGCAACTTTTTTGACCACATTTTTTTTTTTAAATGAAGTAAGTTGAAGGGGATTGGAGGCAGGGCACAGAAATTGGACATTAATGGCTGGGACATCTGACCGCCTTAAAAGAAGAGGAAGGGGGGGTGTAGATTGAAATGCAATAAACCAACGGTTGCTTTTTTTTTTTTTTGCTCTTCACTTTAAGAGCTTAGGGGACAAGAAACTTGTTCATATTACTAACCCAGGGCACTGGTTGAACCAGCTATGCTTCTGTCTGGGATGAGTGCATAAAAACGTACAATCTATAATCTATCTGCAGGGAAATTCTAGGCAGTGAAACACACATCACTCAGTGCTGACAATACAGAAGAGATGGGAGAAGGTTCTGGAAATTCCATTAGTACTAGCTCATATTATTTTCTGCAAGACTGAGAACTATAGTGTTCTCCCACTAAAACACTAGAACATTGTGAAAATAGTCTCAGAGCAAGAGAATCCCTCACAGAGTGAATCAGATACTCTTCTCGGAGTCTGAATCAGAAATCTCAGGAGAAAACCCTGCATTTGTCCCTTCATCTTCCTGTCCAGATTCAGACTCTTGAATCTCTTTGGGAAAAGAGGAATCCCTTTTTCTTTTACTAGAAACTACCTTATAAGAGGGATTAATGGCCTGTACTAGACCATGATCCAGACCTAATAAACTACTCTTGTCCAGAGGAATTTTTGCAGGGATAGATAAATGCAAATTAATTTTCTGTTTCTTTTTGACAGGAAAATTGTGGAAGACAGATTTATTAATGGCAACAGAAGCTTACCCAGACATAAATACAACATTCTGGCTGAACAGGAAAGACTTTCCGGCCCCTTCTCCCAAGACCGACAAGACTGGCTCTCCCTTGCCCACTGATAGGACCCCAACAGATTACATGGTTGTAGGTGCTGCACCAGAGGGGTCCAGGGAAAAATATGAGTGGTCTGAGGAACCACCTTTGGTCACAGCAGAGTCACCCACCTGTGGCTGAAGCAAATTGCTAGTCTGCTGTAGTAGCAAAGACTATTCGCTTATTTTTTCCTTTTTGTGACATATAAAAGGACCATCTGTGAGAACAGTAGTTTGCTCCACAGTCAAGCTGAAAATGCTGTCTCTTTCCTGAAGAAAATAAGCTGTGCAAGTTGATAAAACTTCAAAGTCCCGAAAAGTTTAATTTTCCCAATAAAAAATAGCAAAAAACACTTTAATATACTTTGGCAATCCCAAAGATTAAAATAAATACAATTTCTCCCCAGAAAAAGTAGTTTTAGACAGTTTTAAATAACTTTTTCACTGACAGAGTGTACTCCCCTTTAAAAGTGCAATTTAGTCTCTTGAAAGTCCATTAAGGCACAAACTCTTAGTTAAAAAAAATAACTTTCCTAACCCAGAAAGTAAAGATACATAACATATTTTATATGTGAAAGTTTTTTCCTCCAAAAGGAAATTATCTGCCCAGTAATGGAACAGCACAAGTTCATCATTGCTCCTCGAAAACCTGCAGAGGAGTGCTCTCTTCAGTGGCAGAAAAGGTCTGGAGGGCTTGTCACCGAAACCTGTCTTTTAGACAGCCCAGCTCACTCTAATGGTTTGGGTACATGGAAGCTGCCCTGAAACTTTGCAAGCTGACAAACTATTATATCCTTGGCAGGATGTAACCCATATTGCCCATGTAACCCATATAACCCATAATGTACAATGTATGTATTCTACTTATGTTCCAAATTTCAGCTGTACACCACAAATCTATTAATTACTTTTATTTTTAAATTAATATTTTCTTGTTTGTTCTCTCCACTATAACTGCTAATGTGCTGCATACCACTGTAAAAAAGATCTATTTTTAATTTGTTTGCATACTGATCATGTCTAAATATCTAAATGTATCTGTAATTTTCTATGTGGAGCTTTTCTCCCTGGGCATCTGCTGAAAAAGGGCCTTTTCAGCTCAGTCAGACACTCCCGGTTAACAAATGTAAAATAAAAAAAAAAATAAAATTGCTTAGGCTACCATTAGTACTAGCTCATATTATTTTCTGCAGGACTGAGAACTATAGTGTTCTCTCACTAAAACACTAGAACATTCTGGAAATAGTCTCAGAGAAAGAGAATCCCTCACAGAGTGAATCAGATACTCTTCTCGGAGTCTGAATCAGAAATCTCAGGAGAAAACCTTGCATTTGTCCCTTCATCTTCCTGTCCAAATTCAGACTCTTGAATCTCTTAGGGAAAAGAGGAATCCCTTTTTCTTTTACTAGAAACTACCTTATAAGAGGGATTAATGGCCTGTACTAGACCATGAGCCAGACCTAATAAACTACTCTTGTCCAGAGGAATTTTTGCAGGGATAGATAAATGCAAATTAATTTTCTGTTTCTTTTTGACAGGAAAATTGTGGAAGACAGATTTATTAATGGCAACAGAAGCTTACCCAGACATAAATACAACATTCTGGCTGAACAGGAAAGACTTTCCGGCCCCTTCTCCCAAGACCGACAAGACTGGCTCTCCCTTGCCCACTGATAGGACCCCAACAGATTACATGGTTGTAGGTGCTGCACCAGAGGGGTCCAGGGAAAAATATGAGTGGCCTGAGGAACCACCTTTGGTCACAGCAGAGTCACCCACCTATGGATGAAGCAAATTGCTAGTCTGCTGTAGTAGCAAAGACTATTTGCTTATTTTTTTCCTTTTTGTGGCATATAAAAGGACCATCTGTGAGAACAGTAGTTTGCTCCACAGTCAAGCTGAAAATGCTGTCTCTTTCCTGAAGAAAATAAGCTGTGCAAGTTGATAAAACTTCAAAGTCCCGAAAAGTTTAATTTTCCCAATAAAAACATAGTAAAAAACACTTTAATATACTTTGGCAATCCCAAAGATTAAAATAAATACAATTTCTCCCCAGAAAAAGTAGTTTTAGACAGTTTTTAATAACTTTTTCACTGACAGATAGAGTGTACTCCCCTTTAAAAGTGCAATTTAGTCTCTTGAAAGTCCATTAAGACACAAACTCTTAGTTAAAAAAATAACTTTCCTAACCCAGAAAGTAAAGATACATAACATATTTTATATGTGAAAGTTTTTTCCTCCAAAAGGAAATTATCTGCCCAGTAATGGAACAGCACAAGCTGATCATTGCTCCTCGAAACCCTGCAGAGGAGTGCTCTCTTCAGTGGCAGAAAAGATCTGGAGGGCTTGTCACAGAAACCCGTCTTTTAGACAGCCCAGCTCACTCTAATGGTTTGGGTACATGGAAGCTGCCCTGAAACTTTGCAAGCTGACAAACTATTATATCCTTGGCAGGATGTAACCCATATTGCCCATGTAACCCATATAACCCATAATGTACAATGTATGTATTCTACCTATGTTCCAAATTTCAGCTGTACACCACAAATCTATTAATTACTTTTATTTTTAAATTAATATTTTCTTGTTTGTTTTCTCCACTATAACTGCTAATGTGCTGCATGTAAAAAAGGTCTATTTTTAATTTGTTTGCATACTGATCATGTCTAAATATCAAAATGTATCTGTAATTTTCTATGTGGAGCTTTTCTACCCGGGCATCTGCTGAAAAAGGGCCTTTTCGGCTCAGTCAGACACTCCCGGTTAACAAATGTAAAATTAAAAAAAAAATAAAATTGCTTAGGCTACTGCAGCAGCGATCAGTATTCAATATGATAAATATCAGGGAATGATTTCACACTAGACCTTATTTTAATCAACATAAGCCATAGATACACTGTAGTAAACATCTAAACAGTTTTAATGACTCCTATCTAGTTATCTCTAGTCCTTTAAAACATGGAAGAAACCACCACATTGTTTTTTTGTGGAAGAATATTCACTGAATCCAAACAGGAAATGTTGGCTAACATTCTTAGATCCACTGACTGGACTTCCAATTACTCTCTAATCAGCCTCAGTGATGCTCATTCCTTTTCCACCCGCACACTGTCCAGCATCTAAAATAGGCTTTTTTCCATTACACAAAGTAGGCTCACATGTTAACACAGTCCTTAGCTCTATTCCAAAGTAGCAGAACTGCTGAAGCAAAAACTCCATCTGGAAACTGTGTAAATAGAACCACAATGTGAAATATGCCAAAACTACCTAAAATTATGAAAGGAAACTAGAACTGCAGTTAATACTGCCAAAGCCACTTATCTCAGACATCAACAGGAAGCCCTAGCATCATCCCTAAAATCCTAATGGAACGCTATCAAACAACTGACAAGTCCAAATATCGATTCTCATAAAATAAAGCATTTGACATGTGATAATGTAAATATAACGATTACAGAGAACTGCAGACAATTACTTCTTAATTTTTTTAAAAAATTTAACCCAAATGCACCCAGATCCAGTGAACCCAATGAATAACTTCACCATCTAGTTGCTTTATTCCCTTGATGATTACAGCCCCACCTTCTATTTCAAAGAAATATCATCTAAGGAAACTAAAAGCTTACTAGCTGAACTAGACACCAACTATGGCATTAAATTCTCTACATTGCACTCTACCTTCCTAAACAATTTCAGCTAAACCAATTGCTGAATAATTGACACACATTTATAATCTCTCATTTACTGCTATAATATTCCCCAACTCTTTCAGGCATGCCAATGTAATACCACACTACCTAAAGTCTCCAAGCCCATTAAATACAGAGACTACAGACCCATTTCTAACTTCTGCCCACTTTCAAAAATATTTGAAATACTTCTATATATGCAAATCCTCATTCATGTAAATATCTGTACTCTATTAGGTGATCAGTAGCATGGGCTCTGCAATGCATTTAGCACCCTACACTGTTACAAATAAAATCTAGTGCAACATTAATAATGACCACCTCACAGGCGATATATCCATTGATGACAAGGGCTTTCAAGACTGTTAAACATCCTCTGCTACTTAAGAAACACTCCCAAGCTTAACTTACGCACACATATAGTGCAATGATTAAATGCAAGTGTGAAAACAGAACATTTGACATATGCAGCAACTCTAAATGCCGCAGTACCACAAGAATATTTACTTAGACCCTACTCTTATCCCTGTTCATCTTAGATCTTCCCCACCTTCTTTCCCAGTTGAATATAGTAATGTACATAGACAATCTCCTCCTCCTTGAATCCTGTCTCCCTCCAGACTACAATGTAATATGCAAGAAAAATTCTCTTCCCCCCTGTAATTGGACTATAAACAATACATCAATAATCAGTCCTAACAAATCCAGTTACATGCTGTTTGGAAACCCTACAAAAACTGTAATTCACCCTACAGTAAAAGACTCAGATAATAATAATGTCATCCCAAATGTGACAGTGCAAAAATATCTAGGCATTCTACTAGTCCCCATACTCTCTTTCGCTGACCATACTGACTTCATAGCAGCAGGTACAAGGTCAGTTAAAGCTCTGCAATAGAATAATACACTTTATTTTAACAAAACATGTCAGTCCCTAGCTAAAAATGTACTCCTTCTCAAACTAGATTATGCACTCCCCCTCCTTATCCTATATTCTTGCACTAACTGCCAAAAGCTACAAGTAACAGACTACAACATATGCTGCTTTTCACTCTTAGCTGGCCATTGCACACATCACTTCAACATACTAAAAGACTTCCACTGGTTTCTAATACAGATCAGAGCGTTAATGATTTTTTTGTACCCTCATATACAAAATAGTGGTTCTTAGTCATTGCTGTCCACTCATATCCAAACTATATGTTAGAAACCCATTTTAAGCAGTCAGAAACACCCAAGAGGAAGGACTGCTCCTCATATGATTTGGTACCACTATAGGCCAAAGAAGCTTCAGAAATATCAGCCAAGCCACATGGAAACACTTAACCTCAGACATCAATTCAAAGAACTCCCTGCTAGAATCCAAGTTCATTCTAAAATAGTACTTCAGGAACAATGCAGTGATAAGGGGGTGTGGCCAAGATGGCAAGCAGTTAACAGCACTGTTTTTTTAGCTCTGCTTCATTTTGACATCTCTGACAGGATTTTTACTAAAAAACTCAAATAGAACATTTCAGAACTTGATAGATTTATAGGTGAACATGTGCTGAAAGATTTCCTACAAAAAATAACAAGTTTGAAACTCTTATAATTGCTTTTTCCTGTCAATAAAAATAGAAAGCACTAGTTGTCTCAGAATGATCCACTCTAAACCCAGTGTGTACAGGACAGTACTATGGAAAAAGACATGCAGGCTATACTAAGTAGCATCAGGTAGTAATCTGTAAAGGTAGATAAATTAGAAAGTAAAAGAGACAGTTTCAAACAGGAATGTAAAAAAACAAGCTGAAGTGCTGAGTGAATCTGTTGAACAACAATCATCACAAATCTCAAGTATAGAAGAGGCAATATCTGATTTTGATGAAAGATTATATAACACTGAATTTCTTATGAAACAAAACAACTTATTCCATAATAAAACAGAAGACTTAGAGAACAGATCTAGAAGGAATAACATCAGGATTTACAGGATTCCTGAAAAAGAAGAGGGAGACAGTATCATTCAATTCCTTAATACCTGGCTGTTTTTTCCTTTGCAATCAAAAGGGCACATAGATCATTTTCTAACTCATCTTTAAGAAAAGCCACCTTCACCAAGGTCAGTGATCGTATGATATTTCTCAAGTCAAGGTGAGGATTTAGTCTTAAAATCTGCATGGACTAGTTATCCAGTTAAAATTAAAGCTATGATTTGACAATGACTATTCTACATTAGTGATGTCCAAGACAAAAGCATGTGTGCCACTTAGGATCATAGGAGGTTGCTAGGCTAATGGCCCTGGGGCCGTTCTAAGCCTAACCAAGAGTTTATCCCAAAAAGAAACCTCAGTCAGCACCTGTCACCCCTGTCAATGAAGGACACAGGTGGAACCCCTGGGACAAATTTGTGGTTTCCCATCCACTCATCAAGGTTGCGCTTGAAGAGGGTCAGTGAGGTGCTCTGTTTGATGTGTATGGGAAGTCTATTCCAGAGACGGGGCAGCCTCTTGGAGACAAACCTGTATCTCGAGCAGGATTTGTTGATGTTGCATATTAGAGTCAGGCCTTTTGAACGGGTAGTGTGTGAGGAGTTAGACTTATGGATATGGAGCATCTCTAGTAAGACAGGGTCCAAAATTGCCTTGTAGGTGAGACACAGATCACCCCTGAGCAATCTGTATGGTACCAAGTAGAGTGATAGTGATTTGAGCTTTTCTGCATAAGACAGGTGTTGGAGGCCATGTATTCTCTTTGTGAGGTATTTCAGTGGCCTTTCCAGTTGGTGCAGATGTTTGGAGACGTATAACCCAAACGGGGCATTATACTCAATTATTGGTCTAATGAGGGAGGATTATAGAGAGGTAATAACCTCCTTTTTTCTGGATGAAATCCCTTTACTTATGAGGTGAATGAAGTAAAAGGCTTTTCTGACCACTGCCACTACATGATAGTAAAATGTAAGGTTGTTATCAGCCTGAGTGCCCAGGTCTCTCACCACAGGCTATATGTTTAGGGGGTTGCCATTGATGTGGTAATCAATAGGGGGTTGTGTTTTTGCCATATGGTATGATGATACTTTTTTTATATTTAACTTGAGGCCATGACTTTGTCACCAGTCATTAGGTGCTGTGAGACCCTCTTGCAGTATGTTAACATCATTTGGAGAGTCAATGACAGCACCCAACTTACAGTCATCTGCAAACTTGATCAGTCACAGGCCCTTTGTCTTTGCCTGGACCTCTGAGAAATAGATGCCAAACAGTAGGGGTCCCCAGGACAGATCACTGGGGAACTCCACTAGTGACAGGTCTGCTATCTGAGGTGGAGGTGCCTATTTTGACTATGAGGGTCCTGTCAGTGAGCCAGTTGGCCAGCCACCAGATGAGATAGGGATTTATGCCAAGTTGTGTTAGCTTTTTGTTGATGCCCGAGTGCAGGATTGTGTCAAAGGCCTTGGCCAAGTCAAGGTAAGCTGTATGTACTGACTTTCCCTCATCCAGGGCCTTGGTAACAGTCCCAAAGAAGTCAACCAGGTTCAAAAGGCAAGATCTGCCCTTGAAAAATCCACTGGGTGGGGTCAAGTGCTTGGAGGTTGCCTATGTCCTTGTTTATGAGATCCATAATAATACACTCCATGGCTTTACAGATCAGACTTGTCAAGCTAATGGGATGATAGTTTCCAGGGTCATTTGTGGCACCACCTTTGTGCAAGGGGATGACAATGGCAGTTCTCCACTCTGCTGGAATGAAGCCAGTACTTAGGCTATGGTTGAATACGGTGCTCAATGGAGAAGCCAGTTCTTGCTGAAGATGGTGCAGAATACATCCTGGGATACTATCAGGTCCCATGAAAGCTGTGTTGTTTGCCTTGGCAGGACTTGTAGCATTGTGCAGGACAAGTATCAGGGATATCAAAAGGGCCTTTGGGGGGGTGAAGTTTGTGCTGAACCTATCTGCTAGCAGGTTGGCTATGTCAACAGGATCAGTGTACTTGTTAAAAGCTTAAAGAAAAACAGTATTAAAGCACAACTCTTGTTTCCAGAAAAAAATGAGGATTCACCTTCCTGAAGGAAAGAAGATTTTTAATACATTGGAAGCTGCAATGGAGTTTATAGAGAAAAATCAAATCCTAGGGGGAAAACAAAAGAAATGCAACAAGAGACAAAAACAGTAAAAAAAGCAAATGACAGATGAAAATCAATGTATTTATTGGTTATGAATTCTTATTAATTACATAAAAGCTTGAATACTTACGAACAGGTGCTGCACATTACTTTTTACTAGGTAATTAATTTCTTTCTTTTCCTACTTCAAATAGTTACTAGCTCCCTTTTTAAAATGCAGACTTTGATTCTTTTAGCTATATATGAATTTAAAACCACTTATTTTTATTTAAAGTTTAAAATGTTAAACCATTCATTTTCTTAAAAGTTAATCATTATTATGTGAAACTTATGTTAGGTGGCACACTTTCTGATATTTTGGCATAGTTGGGTAATGTACTATTAAATATAATACAAGATGCAGCAAATGACACTAAAGAGGCATGTTAAGTTACATTCTGGATTCTTAAAATGGTCCAGTAGTGTGCTACTGATGATATACAGTACTTGACATGCAATAGCACTCAGGAAAGACATGCTATGTTATAAACAAAGTATGAAAATATAGCCTTTTACATATATAAAAGTTATTATTGTAATGATATCAAATAATTAGAGAAACACACTTTTTCAGGTTAAACCTGGATCACACATAACTGCTATTCTTTTTTTTTCAAAAACATTTTTTATTTTGTTTTCATTATAAACATACGCAAATGTACATTTAACAAATACAATAAAACAATAACAAACTATTTAAAATATTTACATTCATCCATGATAACCAATCATTTTATCCATGAGAAGTTATCAGTGTTTGTTCAAAAGGTTTCCCAATTTTTGCCATGCTATTATTTTATGAGTAATGTTATGAGTTCCATAACAAATGGTTTGCAGTTCTTTTTTACAAACAACTTTTGCTAAATTAATAAAATCTTTAAACATCAAATCGTGTTTACTTTTCCAGTTCAAATAACTTTTCTGGCAATTGCAAGAATTGACCAGAATAAATGAATCTGAGATTTAGGTATTACATTAGGTATAGGAACATTGGATAGGATTAGTGAGTTGAAATATGACTGTTATCAGACCATAAAGCATTTACAAAATATCTGAAGTCTTTCCAGTATTGAACAACATTTCTACATTCAATGAACATGTGAACCCAATTTCCAACATTTACTTTCACTGTTTTTGAGTATAAGATTTATTTTATGTGGAGTATAGAAACTCCTATTCATAAATTTCCATGTATACAATCTCCAATATAATGAAGAAGAGGTACCATACGTAGAATTCAATAACAATTTTTGGGATTCATTAGATATTTATTCTTCATTAATCTTTACATAGTTATTCCAAAAGTCTTAGTCAAACTTTAGAGTGTCTTCTCGTAGTATCTTATAGATAGGTGAGATACTTAATTTTTGATTATCTGTCTTTTCAAGACACCTAATAAAAAGCTGAATCAAATTAGGTATAGATTCAGTCTCTAGGTTGATTGATACTCTCATTTTGTTTTCCATAAACTGCCACAATGAGTGTATAAACAAACTATTATCAAAACTACATAAAAGAGAGTTTAGTGGTTTAATACTCTTATTTTCAATAAACGGATGCCAGAATATCAAGCTATTTTCCTTTAGTTTTTACATTGCATTGATATTGAAAGAATCTAGGCAATCAGGAGAGTATGCTATAGGGAATATAAGAAATACAAATTGTTTAATGTTGTAATTACTATCAATTATATTTTTAAAGTTATTAAATATTTGATTAATGCTGTAAGAAAAATGATCAAACAGCTTATTAAATAAACAAAATTCACATAAAAGCCAATGAACTCTGCTTATTCCATATTGTTCCTTAAATTGATTTTCTATAGTTTTGACATCAGTTATATGAATCTCATGTATTGTTTTCCAGCTAGATAAATAGGTAGGTGTATTCCAATATAATATTATATTAATTATAAGAGATTTGGAATAAAGATCTAAGCTAGGGAATGCTATCCTGATACTGTTCCAAGCTCCAATGTGCCATTTATATGCAATCCTAGGTTTTAAGGGGAACCATAAAAATTTAAATAGCATGGAATTAATTTTTTTAAATAGGTTTTTGGAAGGGGGTAGTATCAGTGACTGTATATAAAACAAAATTTTAGGTAACATTATCATTTTAATTAAACAGAGCCTATCATCCATTGTGAATAACATTTTATTCCATCTTTTGATTAGTTCACTAATGGTGGTTATTAAATTATTGTAGTTTAGTTTAACAGATTATTTCCATGTACCCCTTATACTGATACCCAAGTATTCTAATACATCATTCTTCCAATTAAACAGGCTATTCTCTCTTAGGTTTTTGTTGATATTGTTGTTAATTAGTAATGTTTTGGATTTATTATAATTAAAGTTAAGCCCTGACATTCTTTCAAACTTGCTTAAGATATTTATAACATCATGCAAAGAACCATCAATATCACCTAACATTAACAATGTATCACCAGGAAATAATTGTATCTTAGGACATTAGTCCTTATTAATTTGAAAACCTTTTTGCTTGTTGCTGATATATATAGCAAAAGGTTCCATTGAAAGAGCAAACAATAGTGGTGACAAAGGACAACCTTGTCTAGTTCCCTTGAGGATTTCTAGTGGTGAGGATAGACATGATCCGATTTTCACATAGGTTTGTGCCCCACTATAAATTTTCATTAATAAGTTGACAAAATCTGAAGAGAATTCAAAACCAATCAGAATTCTTTGTCGATAAGACCAACTAATAGAATCAAAAGCCTTTTCTATGTCTAGACTGATAATAGTTGCTTTTTTGTATTTGCATGCTATGTCTATTAATATTAGTGATTTAATAATGTTATCTTGCACTTTTCTATGAAGAATGAACACTGTCTGATCATTATGTATTAGATTAGGTAATATTTTTTTATCCTATTAGCTAATATTGTCATGACAATTTTATAATCAGTGTTTAGCAACGAAATTGGCCTATATGAATCACAACATTTGGGGTCCTTACCTTGTTTTAATATGAGGGAGATAATTGAGTATTTCCATGATGGTGGTGTCATACATTTTTGCTTAACCATAGTAAAGGCACTCATAATTTTCTTTATTTATTCAGGAAAAATGTTATATAGTTCAGGAATTATTCCACCCAGTATTGGAGCTTTATTATCTTTTATTTTTTTTTTTTATTTGCTGTTTTACTTCTGTTAGTGTTATTTGTTTATTTAATATGTTATTTTGTTGCATTGATACCTTAGTAGTTATATTTTCTTAAATAAAAGTATTTATTATGTTATCTGTCTCCAAAAGTGGTGTGTTATTATTTATATTTTTATAGTAGTTTTTGAACATTTCTAATATGCCCATTAAGTTAGATGTACTTTTAACTGAACCACCAGTATATTTAATCTCATTAATAATATTTTGATTGCTTATTTTTTGGATATTACTGCTATTTTACATAGATATTTGGGATTTACAGCATAAGATTGTAATTTCTATTTTTCCAGGTTTATGGCTACCTTATGATTCAGATCTTCTAAGTATTTTTGATTTAACTTAGCAATTTTATGTGCTACTTTGTTATTTGGTTTTGCATCCATTTTTATCTTGTCTATCTAAATGTTCTTTGTCCCACTCTCTCCTTTTTTAAGGTACCAAGAATTTATTCTACCATATATATAAACTTAAAGGTATCCCATAGCATAGTATCAGTCACTTCACCATTATCATTTGTTTCCATAAAAATGTCTATTTTTTTCATTATCCATTCCCTAAAGTCTTTTAACTTAGTTATGTAAGCAAGAATTCTCTGTAGAAATCTTAAATCATCTATATGCATAGTTAATATAAAGTTTATAATATTGTGGTCCGAAAGTGGACAAGTCATTATAGAGACATCAGTTATTTTAGAGTATATATTATTTGATACAAATACTTTATCAGTGTTTGTTTGTGTATCAAACAGATATGAATACTGAGTACAGAATAAGGAATAACGTTCTCTTAGACCATGTATATCTTTAAGGTTCATCTGGTTTGTAAAGTCATTTAACTTCTTGGCTTGAGATGTTAGTTTTATTTTACCATTTTTAGAAGTATCATTGCCTGATAATAGTCAGTTAAAATCAACTGGACCTATAATTTCCCCTTTTGCATTTAAAGTAATCAAGTCCATATATTTGTCAACCTATTTAGTACTCAGTCCTGGTATCCAGTATGCATTAATCAAAGTATAATACTTCCTATTGATTTCCAAAATAACCATGCTTAGCATCCCATCTTTATCTAAAATTGTGTCTGTAATTCTTGGCATAGTATAAGTATTTTTCCATAGAATAAGAGTGCTCCTTCTCTTAGTCTTAAAACATGAATCAGCCAGAATGGTATAGCCATTGAATGAGTATTTTTGTAGATTTTTTTAATAGATGGGTTTCCTGTAAAAAGATGATCAAAGCTTTATGCATTTTGATATATTTAAGCAAACCAGCTCTTTTGACATTATTTTTCAAACCATTAATATTTAATGATAAACATGTATAAGCCATTGACTATAATGTGTATGTTATTACTAACTGAAAGACTTTTCTTCTGTGTTGACTTGAAATCTACTGAAAACGTACTTATCATGAATGCATAACGTGTAGTAAACACCACTTTCAAAAACCCAAAACTATTTACAAACACATACATGAAACGTAAAGTTTCTGATTTAGTTAAAAACTTAACTAAACCATCCAGCCACCTCCTCTCCAATACCAAAAGACACAAATTGTCCATCCCTGCTTAGAATATAGTATACAAACAAAAAAGAAAAGCATTATGAAAGCAACTAAAAAAAATCCGAATCCATGAAATATACATTAGAATGAAAGTGTCCAATATATCTGAAGCTACATGAATATGTCACATATGATAATAGCACCTCTAATACATAGATATACCAGAAATACACATCAGATCAAAGTATGTATAAACATTAGAAGCTGAAGGTTAAGAAGATTGTCAATATTTCCAAGACTTTTCAAGAAGCATCAGATGATTTAATCATTTTGTCAGTCATCTGTCTAATATTTTTCATGTAAGGATCTGTTGAAGATATATATAACACTTATTACAACATAACTATTATATTTTGCAATTATACACATATTACTCATATGTATTAACAATATCTGATGTATTTCATCAGGAAGGGGGGAGAGAGAGAGAACAAAAGGGGCCTCACAACCCTCTGTTCAGTTACTAAAGGTTTAGTTATATAACATAAGTCTGATGTATAATGAGTTTTCTAATTCAGTTCCTAGTTCACTTGATGTCATTTAGTTACTAATAGTGTCAATGAATCTGCAGAATGTATGCATCTATAAGAGAACATAGGCATTTTCAAAGGAGTTAAACCCTTTTATCAGAAATAATTAGTTACCATTTATAGTATCTAGCAAATGATAGCAGAATTTCAAGAGAAATGAATTCTAAGTGTAACCATTTAACACGTTCAAAAGGTCAAATTATGCAATCACTGTTGTTTCCTCAAGCTGCAGCTTCATAAACTTGTTAAAAAGTATCTAAATAGGCTCATGCACATCAGAAGTTATCTCTAGTGAAGAGAAAGCATTTACGGCGGGAAATTCAGATCTTGAAGCTTTTAGTGTTTACAGAAAGCAAAAAAGAAAAAAAAATGCTCAAGCTGCCTTGTCAGGCACGTTATGAATCTCCACAATGAGAACAGTGACACAGATCACCAGTTTCCTCACAAAACTTCAACATCATGAAAACATTAACCCTTTTATTTAAAAACAGTTATTTAGAAGTAACAACAGCTGCCTCAAATCAGAAATCATAGTATAACATTTCAATCATTTATCCACTAGTTAAAAAGGGAACCTAGTGTGTGTGTGTGTGGGTGTGTGTGTGTGTGTGTGTGTGTGTGTGTGTGTGTGTGTGTGTGTGTGTATATATATATATATATATATATATATATATATATATAAACTTATATTTAGCTAAAAAAACACCATTAATATACTGTATTAATGTTTAAATGTATGTAAACAAAGAGTCTAAAACATCTAGTTGGAAACATTAATCAGAAACACCTTGTTACCTCACCACTGACTCACTAGAAAAAAAATGCACTTTGGTATTAAGTCAAATTATACTATTAATGAAAAATTAGAAGACATTCACCATTTGTAGTTATTTAAAAGGGGAAAGTATGTAAAGTACTTATAAAGGGGAAAAGAGAGAGAAAAGGAACAGTGGTAACAAAAAAGAATAGGAAAAAAGAGCGAGAGAGAATGTTATTTAAATACTTAGTACTCTGTATAATTAGAAGAAGTAGCTATAGAAAGGAAAAGAGAAAGTTAATAATAAAAATGATTCACATTACCTTACAGCACAGAGACTTTCTAGACTCAAATATATTATGATTCATAAAACAAAGCATTTAAAATTAGAAGGAATTTATTAATTTGTCTTTTAGTTTCTTAGTTTTATTTGCTCCTTCCTTTACAGACCATCTATTTTTTGTTGCCTGTATCTTCAAACTCTGGGATGACCATTCCATTTCTTCTATGTCTGACAATATTTCCTTCTTTTGGATAAATTCTACTGCTTCTTGTAGGAAATCAAAGATATTCACTCCGTCTGGCAAGGTGATTTTTATTCTTGCAGAAAAAAGAATTTGAGCTTTAATATTGGCTTTTTTCAAGGTCTTAATTAGAGGAATACACTCTTTTCTTTTGGATATGACTGTAGAGGTGTAGTCATTGTCAAAATGAATAACTTTTTCACCCATCTTGATAGGGGAATTAGTCCAAGCTGATTTCAGCACTAAGTCCTTGTCTTGCGAGGAAAACAATCTAACTATTATAGACCTGGGGTTAGATGAACTCAGAGATGAAGCTGGATTTGCCAGGGATCGATGAGCCCTCTCAATTACAAAAGAGAGGGATTCAGGCTTTAGTGCTGATGGAAACCACTTTTTGAGGAACTGAATCATGTTAGCACCCTCTTCTTTCTCAGGAATTCCATATATTCTTATGTTATTTCTCCTTGATCTACTTTCAAGTTCTTCCAGTTTCTCAATCAACCTGGTATTTTGTTTCAGAAGAAATTCACTTTGATGTTCATTTTCTGTCACTCTAGTACCTAGGTCAGTTACTGTTTCCTCTAAGGTAAAAATCTGTTCAGATTGTTTTTTTACTATTCCATTTAGAAGTTCCAGTTGTTTACTGCATTCTTGTTTGATAACATCCATTTTGTTTTCGAATTTGTCCATTTTTAGTGACAGTTCTTGGATGTTTGTTATAAGATGTAGTTCTTTCTTCACTGCACTCTCCTGGTGTGGGTTCTTCACGTTGCTCATGTTTTTAGTGACAGTTCTTGGATGTTTGTTATTATAAGATGTAGTTCTTTCTTCACTGCACTCTCCTGGTGTGGGTTCTTCACGTTGCTCATGTTTTTAGTGACAGTTCTTGGATGTTTGTTATTATAAGATGTAGTTCTTTCTTCTCTGCACTCTCCTGGTGTGGGTTCTTCACGTTGCTCATGCTTTTAGTGACAGTTCTTGGATGTTTGTTATAAGATGTAGTTCTTTCTTCACTGCACTCTCCTGGTGTGGGTTCTTCACGTTGCTCATGTTTTTAGTGACAGTTCTTGGATGTTTGTTATCATAAGATGTAGTTCTTTCTTCACTGCACTCTCCTGGTGTGGGTTCTTCACGTTGCTCATGTTTTTAGTGACAGTCCTTGGATGTTTGTTATAAGATGTAGTTCTTTCTTCACTGCACTCTCCTGGTGTGGGTTCTTCACGTTGCTCATGTTTTTAGTGACAGTTGTTGGATGTTTATTATAAGATGTAGTTCTTTCTTCACTGCACTCTCCTGGTGTGGGTTCTTCACGTTGCTCATGTTTTTAGTGACAGTTGTTGGATGTTTATTATAAGATGTAGTTCTTTCTTCACTGCACTCTCCTGGTGTGGGTTCTTCACATTGCTCATGTTTTTAGTGACAGTTGTTGGATGTTTGTTATTATAAGATGTAGTTCTTTCTTCACTGCACTCTCCTGGTGTGGGTTCTTCACGTTGCTCATGTTTTTAGTGACAGTTCTTGGATGTTTGTTATTATAAGATGTAGTTCTTTCTTCACTGCACTCTCCTGGTGTGGGTTCTTCACGTTGCTCATGTTTTTAGTGACAGTTCTTGGATGTTTGTTATTATAAGATGTAGTTCTTTCTTCACTGCACTCTCCTGGTGTGGGTTCTTCACGTTGCTCATGTTTTAGTGACAGTTCTTGGATGTTTGTTATTATAAGATGTAGTTCTTTCTTCACTGCACTCTCCTGGTGTGGGTTCTTCACGTTGCTCATGCTTTAGTGACAGTTCTTGGATGTTTGTTATTATAAGATGTAGGTCTTTCTTCACTGCACTCTCCTGGTGTGGGTTCTTCACGTTGCTCATGTTTTTAGTGACAGTTCTTGGATGTTTGTTACTATAAGATGTAGTTCTTTCTTCACTGCACTCTCCTGGTGTGGGTTCTTCACGTTGCTCATGTTTTAGTGACAGTTCTTGGATGTTTGTTATTATAAGATGTAGTTCTTTCTTCACTGCACTCTCCTGGTGTGGGTTCTTCACGTTGCTCATGTTTTTAGTGACAGTTCTTGGATGTTTGTTATAAGATGTAGTTCTTTCTTCACTGCACTCTCCTGGTGTGGGTTCTTCACGTTGCTCATGTTTTTAGTGACAGTTCTTGGATGTTTGTTATTATAAGATGTAGTTCTTTCTTCACTGCACTCTCCTGCTGTGGGTTCTTCGAGATGCTCATCTTGAGATTTCCAGTAGAAAACAGACAGGAATAATTAAAAAATTCTCTTGACTATTTATTACTTTTTAAAAAATAATGAAGAGTTTATGCTAATCTAACTTTTAGTATACTTTTAGTTAGATTTTTCTACAAATTAAAGTATATTTCCTGTCAGGATATTAAAATCTCAGCAGAGCAATGGATTTCTGCTGCTATCAGACTGGCATCTTGGCCACGCCCCTAACTGCTATTCTTTTAATGCAAGTTTATATGCTGTGTCTCCTTTAACAAATGACAGTCTGCTTTATATTAAACACCCCATACAAATAGTGCTTACTGAAACATTAAATGTTATTTCTTGAAATACAATAGCTATTTAGTGGTTAACATACTTTGAAATGTTTTTTTATTGCTTTTTAGTGGATTTGAAGGGTTTGTGGGATTGATGTATAAAGTAGAGGTGTCTTAGAATCACTTGTGAATGTTTTTGTGTGAATTGTAGGTGATAAACTGTTTATTTACAAACCCTTGTCATGAGGACCAGCTTGAAGCAGCTTCATTAGAATCATCAGCACTTCTGTGATGCTGCGGTGTTCTAAAATTCTAAGAACTGTCCAGGTAACTTCTTCCAATCTAAAAGTAAATAATCATAATATTTTGAATCATTTGCTAAGATGTCAATGAATACAGGTTAGATAATAAGCAAAAGACAGTGAAGTGCATTCTAAACCACTGTCAGTTATAAAATAGTTATGAATGTTTTCAGTGTACCAAAAGGATTGTTTATTTACTAGCCTGTCGAATGACACCTGATAAAAAATTAGCATTGTGTTTCTCTGTTATTGTCTCCTTTTAATGACAACAAAACTTAATATCTCACAACAATTTATTATGGAAAGTCTGAATCTTAATAGGAAAGATTTTCAGATGTTTGTTTAGATACTATTAGACATGATATTTAAGGAAAAATAGGGTTGATTCTAACAGTAGTACTAGATTAAAGAGCATCAAATATATAAGGATAAATATAAACATTCTATTGTTTGATACTCTACACTTGGATTATAGCTAAAATGTAAAATCTATGAATATTGATGGATGGGAAACAAGAAATTCACCCCGGGGATCACTTCTGTGGCTCTGTTTGACAGGGGCACAAGAAAATAATTTTCTTGGGTGGTGAAAGCCAGGGTACCTTTTTGGCTAGGCTTATATAGGTCTTAGGGCCAATAGCCTAGTACCTATCTTTGAACCTATGAACCTATGAATATAGTAATAGTACAAGACATAGTATACAAACAGAAATAGAAAAAGATCAGAATAACTAAATATGTATATACCTAAAAATATAAATATGTCTACAAGGGTGGGAGGTTGACATAGTGGTTAAGGTGTTCACCTTATAGGCACAAGATGTAAGGTTTGATTCTCACGTGTAGTAATTGGCTGGGATTGGGATGGCCCACAGGGACAGTTATCCTAGTACTAATTTATAAACGTATGATCCTATCTACAACTTTACACATAGTAAATAAACTAGAAAAACTATAAAATCATCTGATCTATAAATTAATAAATATGAAAATAACAACGGACTTCTGCCCTATAGTAGATGAGGGAGATAATGTGAGGTATAGGAAGAGACGATTGTAGAGATATTCAGTTTGATGCATGGTAAAAAAATGAGACATATTAATATGAAGCAGAAGCATGAGCTAAGTATCGTTAGTCTAATGGAGAGTTTGAGATGTAGTTTGTTTGTCTTTTTCAACAAACTAGAAATATATTATTCCATGGTAGAATGTTTTAGGGTTATATCTTTAGGCAATGCTTTGTTTGTTTCAAAAGTTTTGTCCATAGCTGAAGATTCTGTTATAAAAATGTTTGATTTTAAATGCATATCTGTTAATATTGATAGATTAAATAATCTGGTAAAGGGTATTCTTTAGGGCTTTAAAATATTCTATGAAAATATAAATAATAATAGAAATAACCAAGATAATGATAATGTAGTTGAAACTTTTCTAGGGGGAAATATAAATAATAAATGAACAAGTGAGCAAATTAAAAAAACTGGCAGACCATTCACTTTTACAGAAATAAAAGGTCAAACAAAAAAGTTAAAAAAATAATAAGGTGCTGGGTGTAGATGGTCTTATACCAGAACTAAATAAAATACTACTAGATGATGCAATTAAAATATTATATAAGGTTGATAGATAAATAAAAGTAGCTGCTGAAGTCCCCTCATCATAAAAATATTCTCTTATATCAACTTTTTTAAAACAAGATAAGGATCCTACAAATTGTTCATCATATAGACCAATTTCATTTAAATGTGGAGTATAAGATGTCCTTTCCATTTTAGCTAGCAGACTTAATCTACTTATACCTAAACTAATTAACAATGATCAAACTGGGTTTATTTTAAATAGACAAGTACAGGATAATATAATAGGAACACATACATTAATAGACTATGCAAATAAAAATAAAAAGAATGTTCTATCATTAGTATCTATTTAGATAAGGATTTTGACATAGTTAATTGGTTGAACCTGTTTAAATCACTTAAAGTGTATAATTTCTCATCTGAGCTGATTGCATTAATTACATTAACTCTTGTGCTTATATTAAAATAGATTATTTTCTTTCTAATTCCTTTAAATTACAAAAAGGCATAAAACAAGGCTGTCCATTATCACCCTTACTGTTCGCATTAGCTATAGAACCCTTTGCTAAAAGTATTAGATCCAATAAGAATATTAATGATATCAAAACAGGACAAGATTCATCTGTTCACTGATGATACTTTTCTAACAATAGGAAATATAGAAAATTCATTAGAAGATATAATTATCTCAATGAGTCAGTTTGAAAAAATCTCAAACTTAAGATTTAATCATAATAAAACAAGTGCATTATTCATTAATTAAAAAAATTAGAAAATTCATAGAGAAATATTCTAACTTCAATTGGAATAGCAATCAAACGAAATGCCTTGGTATAACATTATGTCTAATAATAAAGAAGTCATACAAACTTTCAACAGCTTGTTGATAAATGTTAAGTTTAGTCACAAACTGGAACAAATTATTCTTTACCATGGAAGAAAGATTAATGCTAATTAAGATGGCAATTCTCCCTAAAATTTGATTGGCACAGAAAAGGTTGGGATAATGGCGGAAAAAGATTCCCTGGTATTCAATTGTATGCTACTTCAACAATTTTAAAAGTTATAGCATTGTGGATAAATTCATCTTATAATTCAAAATGGAAACAAATAGATCAAGAAATATTATCAATAAATAATAAAAATACTATCACAACCAGTCATAAAAAATAATACCTAATGGTTTTATCTGATTATTAAAAGATTTTTGTGTAAATGGTATTCCACCCTCTTTATAAATTCCTTCTTTAAATAATATAATTTCCTCTTTCCAAAAGTTCACATATTCTAACTATTTTATTAAAGATTTAATATTTTCTCTGTTTCCAGTTGCATATACAAATGACTGCTGAGAATTTCATCACTTCAACAAAATACTAGTATTGAAATAACAAAGTAATTTAATTTATTGGCATCAATTTTTAAATGGTAATGTTAAAAATTCTGAGAACTGGTTAATTTTACAAATATTTAGAGACTTTGTGAATACAGAGCTAAATAATATATTTAACCTAGATAGGAAATCATTCCCCAAATTATTGGAATTCTTAATAAATGTTAATAATAATGCAATAAAAATAAATTGCTTTTGTCACAAATTTATAAAATTCTTATGTTAGAGTTCACATATTTAGACAATTCTTACTGGAACTACTCATCAAAAATTAGTAATGAATACTTCTCTGAACAATACAAGAAATCAATATTAAAATCTATAGATAAAACTATATCTTTATTATACTGGAAATTTTTCACTTGGAAATTTTTACACAGAACGTTTGTCACTCCTAACAAAATTACAACTATGTATATATAAAATAGAATTTAATGCTGGAGACATGATTCTGAAATAATAGCTGATTGGATGCATAAGATATATAAATGGAAAGTCATCTCCCCTTTTTTGGAAAGAAATTAAAAACTTTATTCAAACTCTATTATCAGAGAGATGTAATATTTCTAAATCTTTAGTTTTATTTAATGCTGTCATTCCTGAGATAATTCCAAAATCCCAAGTACCTCTTCTTTGGTCTATTTTTGCTATAGCCAGAAAAGTAATAACTAAGCATTGGAAAAGTAAAGTTACTCCCTCTACTGTTGAATTTATTAGTATGCAAAAATTGCTTGCAGTAGTGATTTGCATACTATAAATATGAGAATACCTAATATTACATGTTCCTTCCACTCAGCAACAGAAATCCAAGTAACAAATAGCGTCAGCAAAATAAATCCACCGGGTATTAAGAACAGCCAAATTTATTGTAGTACAAAGTATTGGTTTAGCGCTTTCACTCGCAAACCAAAGCGAGCTTCCTCAGAACACTACATTCAGGTCAACCATTCATTAATATAGTTAAAATTGGCGCCAAAAAGCACTTATTTCTAAATTCAAAAATTAAAGAAATAGAAACATCTTAAATCCATATGTATTCTGTAATGTTAAACCTAATAGTTGTTAGCAAATAAACTTGTATCCATATAGATAATGTTCAAGGCACTATATAAGTTTGTATGAATATTAGTTTTAAAAATGTATATGTATTTTAAAAAAGAAGAAAAAAATATATACAAAGTGTGTTTTGTTAAAAATAGACATGACTATTAATAACTATTAAAACTTTGAATCAAGTAATGTACATATTCCAACATCTTACTCCAATATTTAAAACATTTTACAGTTTTTAAAAACTTTTTTCACATATGAGTAATGGGCTGCTAAATGCATATATAACATATCTTGTGAAGTAGTTAGTTCCTTTCATTTAACATCAACAATGCTTTAATAGACATGTAGTCATTAATGGCAGGTGGAAAAGTAGCATCTGTGTAAACCTGCCAGTATAATTCCCTATATGCAAGATAGTTTTTAATGTTTCCCCCTCTCGGATTGTTCTTTATAGTCTCAATAATAGAAAATTTGAAAGTATGTTCTGTACCATAATCAATAACATGTCGAGCTAAGGCATTTTTGTTGTCTCGCCTTCTTATGCAATAGTTGTGGGAGTAAATCCTTTGTTTAAAATGCCTCTCAGTCCTCCCAATATAAAATGCAGGACAGACTGTGCATGTAGCAATATATACCAACATCTTAGTTTGGCAGTTCCCTTTGACTGTATAAATCAAAGTGCTGTTTGCATTTAGTAATTTAATGGAACTATTTTCATTAATATAACTGCACTGTTTGCATGCCCCGCATTTGCTAGTATGTGGGTTCACTTCATTCTTAACTTGTTTGGGCAATTCTAGTAGGTGCTTTAAATTCTTTCCCATCCTATTTACAAATATTGGCTTACTTCCCACTTTCTCCATTACTTCCTGTTCTGATGTTAGTATATGCCAGTTTTTTATTATTATATCCTTAATAATATTGGTGAATGGTCCAAATTCAACAATAAAAGCCTTATTATAATTATTGGTATCCCTTGATGTCCAATTATTCACTATGTTGTCCTGTCCTAAAGGAAAAGTATCCATTCCTAATAATGGTGTGTATCTGTTGTCCCTTAATTCCAGTATGTATGTAGATATATCATCCATCAGTTCTGTTGTGTACCCTCTTTCCAAAAATAAAGATGTGATAAATCCTATTTCATCAATCATATCATCATTATTAGATGTCATACGCATCGCTCTGATGCACTGACCCTTATATATGTTAGACTTCATCTTTCTAGGATGGTAACTGTAGAAGTCTATATATGAGTTAGAAAAAGTATTTTTCCTGTAGATGTTAGACTTTATACATCCATCGTTGACAGTAACCAATGTATCTAAGTAAGGAACCCCTTGTTGATTGTGAACTTCGGTGAATTTCAAATATTCACTGCTAGAATTTATGTATACTATAAAGTCGCAGTAAGATTTTTCTTCACCTTCCCACATAATATAGACGTCATCCAAAAATCTTGAGTAATATCTAATAGAGTTGAAAAAAGTGCTGCAGAAAATTTTGGTGTCTTCCCATTCAAGCATGACCAGGTTAGCGAATATGGGCGCACAAGCGGCACCCATAGCCACTCCCCTGGTCTGCTTGTATAAAGCTCCCTCAAAGTAAATAAAATTATTCTGCAGCACAATGGACATCAAATCAACTAATAAAGTGATGGTGTCCCATGGTAGATTTGTATGTCTCCTCAAGCAGTTGGTAAAAGATTCCAGCCCTTCTTCAATTGGTATGCTGCTGAACAAGTCAATGACGTCTATACTACTGAAGATAATGTTGCTGTTGTATTTAGAAATAGGATAATTTTTTAAAAAATCCCATGAGTCTTTTACCATGTGTTTAACATTCTCAAATAAAGGTTTGAGTATGTTATCAATTACCTTTCCAATAGGGAAGGTCTTTGATTTACTTCCAGAGATAATTGGTCGGAAAGGGGGGTTAGCATAGTCCTTGTGGACCTTTGGTATACCCACAATAGTTGCCAAAGTGGGATGGTCCACTGACATATATAGATACAAGTCTTCAGAAATTCTCTGGTCTAAAAAGTATTCTTCCAAATACATATCTATTCTTCTATAGGCTATGTTAATCTCATTTTGAGAAATAGGTGTATAGTTGCCTGTTTCGTGAAGAATTTTGTGTATAGTTTCACTGTATGTATTAGCATTGTAAATGACTATGCCACCCCCCTTGTCCGGCTTCATAACTCTGATGTTGCTATTATTCTGCAGTTCAGATAGAGTTAGAAGCTCCTTCTTAGTAAGATTGAATTTAGTTGCTTGTCTCTTAGAAGTATAACTAGCAGCATATAGGTCTCTAGTAACCTTGTTATCAAACTTTTGAATACTGGGGTTACTTGCTGGTATAAAAATACTTTTCTTTTTCAAACTGCATAAACCAGTCGTTGGTAATCTTTCATTATTACCAAACATCATGGTTAAATTCAATTTTCTAACATATTTCTTAAACTCTAATATGTTATTAACCATGTTGTATTTGGGGGTAGGGATAAATTTAAATCCCTTAGATAGTAAGCTGAAGTGTGATTCATCCAGTTTCAAACTACTGTAGTTATATATTTTAAATTTATTAAATGTCCATATTATATTGTTTGTAACAGTAATTTCAGATCTCTCATTACTCACTAATTCACTTGTAGAACTGTGGGGGTGTTGGTCATCAGATGTTATTATTTCTTTTTCCATTTCCCCCCTTTTTTCCACTTCCCAAAATGGCTCCCCCCTTGTTTGGGAAAAAACTGTTCAGTTTCAAATTCTCTGTTTCTGTCCGTCATGTCATATTCAGTGGTATGTTCTTCCCCTTGGTGAATATTGTTCCACCTATAGTTAGTGTGCCTAGTATACTGTTCCCTGTCTCTTTCCAACTTTTTCTGTTTACGTTCATGGGCCTTCTTCGCCCTAAAGTCTGCATTGTCAAATTGTTTGTAAAAAAGATTTTCCCATTGAGGGAAGGCTAAGTCCTGAGTTATAATGTTATATAACTCCTCTACCTCAGTTAATACTTTGCACAATTTCATATCATTGTATTTTATTAACAACCTCATGTATTCATACCCAAAATTGTCAAATAAAGAATTGAAATCCATTTTGACATCATTGTCTATGTCTATTCCCATCGGTAATTTAAAAAAACGCAGCCCCATAGGTACAATGTTAATAGATATGCAAAAATTCAAGTATGCATTATCTAATTTTAAACCATTAACAATATTGAGTTTTTTGCCAAACAGATATATAGAATCTTTCAAAGTGCCTTTGTATCTAAAACAACTGTCGCTTTTAACATTATCAAAGTTACAATCATGACCAAGAAACTCCTGTAAAATGTTTTGTTTCCGGTCCTTATTGTTAGAAATTACAGTACCTTTGTCCTTTTTGTTGCTAGTAATGTTAGCATAAGTCCTAACAGGTTGAGTGTTTTTAGGTCGTGTACCCACTCTTTTAATTTCCTCTGACAAATTTCCAAATGAGAAGTCAAACGTGAAGTCAGTCCCGGCCGTTTTGTTATTAAAATTGGATGCCGAGAGACATGGTAAATCAATAGCTTGTTCCTGTCCAGTCACTGCATTTTGTCCATTCGGTATACCAGGGGACGATGTCTCAGGTATCCTGTTAGTAGTCAGATTCTCACCAGACTGTGCAACAATGCCGTTGGTGTTAACGGCGCTGATAAGGGCAGTCCTGTCGTTTTCAGTAGTCATTGCACTGACTCGAGAGTCAATCAGACCGGGGATCTTGCTGAAAAGTTCCGCTAGTTTAGTAACTTCGTGACGTAAAGCGGATACCTCTGCCTTCAGTTGGTCCATCTCCGAACCCTGATTAGATGCAGAGTCCACTGACGAGTTGTTGGTGGAATCCATAGACAACTCAGAAAACAACACAGTGAGCTGTCTGGGTCAACGCAGAAACACGAAAAAGGAAAACCACCACAAACAGTTCCTTCCACTCAGCAACAGAAATCCAAGTAACAAATAGCGTCAGCAAAATAAATCCACCGGGTGTTAAAAACAGCCAAATTTATTGTAGAACAAAGTTGTTGGTTTAGCGCTTTCACTCGCAAACCAAAGCGAGCTTCCTCAGAACAATACATTCAAGTCAAACATTCATTAATATAATTAAAATTGGCGCCAAAAAGCACTTGTTTCTAAATTCAAAAATTAAAGAGATAGAAACATCTTAAATCCATATGTATTCTATAATGTTAAACCTAATAGTTGTTAACAAGAAACCTTATGTCCATATAGATACTGTTCAAGGCACTGTATAAGTTTGTATAAATGTCTTTTTTTAAAAAATATATATATACATTAAAAAAGAAGAAAAAAATATATACAAAGTGTGTTTTGTTAAAAATAGACATGACTATTAATAACTATTAAAACTTTGAATCAAGTAATGTACATATTCCAACATCTTACTCCAGTATTTGAAACATTTTGCAGTTGCTAAAACTTTTTTCATATATGAATAATGGGCTGCTAAATGCATATATAACATATCTTGTGAAGTAGTTAGTTCCTTTCATTTAACATCAACAATGCTTTAATAGACATATAGTCGTTTATGGCAGGTGGAAAAGTAGCATCTGTGTAAACCTGCCAATATAATTCCCTATATGCAAGATAGTTTTTAATGTTTCCCCCTCTCGGATTGTTCTTTATAGTCTCAATAATAGAAAATTTGAAAGTATGTTCTGTACCATAATCAATAACATGTCGAGCTAAGGCATTTTTGTTGTCTCGCCTTCTTATGCAATAGTTGTGGGAGTAAATCCTTTGTTTAAAATGCCTCTCAGTCCTCCCAATATAAAATGCAGGACAGACTGTGCATGTAGCAATATATACCAACATCTTAGTTTGGCAGTTCCCTTTGACTGTATAAATCAAAGTGCTGTTTGCATTTAGTAATTTAATGGAACTATTTTCATTAATATAACTGCACTGTTTGCATGCCCCGCATTTGCTAGTATGTGGGTTCACTTCATTCTTAACTTGTTTGGGCAATTCTAGTAGGTGCTTTAAATTCTTTCCCATCCTATTTACAAATATTGGCTTACTACCCACTTTCTCCAATACTTCCTGTTCTGATGTTAGTATGTGCCAGTTTTTTATTATTATATCCTTAATAATATTGGTGAATGGTCCAAATTCAACAATAAAAGCCTTATTATAATTATTGGTATCCCTTGATGTCCAATTATTCACTATGTTGTCCTGTCCTAAAGGAAAAGTATCCATTCCAACACAACAAAAATGCCTTAGCTCGACATGTTATTGATTATGGTACAGAACATACTTTCAAATTTTCTATTATTGAGACTATAAAGAACAATCCGAGAGGGGGAAACATTAAAAACTATCTTGCATATAGGGAATTATACTGGCAGGTTTACACAGATGCTACTTTTCCACCTGCCATTAATGACTACATGTCTATTAAAGCATTGTTGATGTTAAATGAAAGAAACTAACTACTTCATAAGATATGTTATAAATGTATTAAGCAGCCCATTATTCATATATGAAAAAAGTTTTAGCAACTGCAAAATGTTTCAAATACTGGAGTAAGATGTTGGAATATGTACATTACTTGATTCAAAGTTTTAATAGTTATTAATAGTCATGTCTATTTTTAACAAAATTCATTTTGTATATATTTTTTTCTTTTTTTAAAATACATATACATTTTTTAAAAATAACACTCATACAAACTTATATAGTGCCTTGAACAGTATCTATATGGACACAAGTTTATTTGTTAACAACTATTAGGTTTAACATTATAGAATACATATGGATTTAAGATGTTTCTATCTCTTTAATTTTTGAATTTAGAAATAAGTGCTTTTTGGCGCCAATTTTAATTATATTAATGAATGTTTGACCTGAATGTAGTGTTCTGAGGAAGCTCGCTTTGGTTTGCGAGTGAAAGCGCTAAACCAACACTTTGTTCTACAATAAATTTGGCTGTTTTTAACACCCGGTGGATTTATTTTGCTGACGCTATTTGTTACTTGGATTTTTGTTGCTGAGTGGAAGGAACTGTTTGTGGTGGTTTTCCTTTTTCGTGTTTCTGCGTTGACCCAGACAGCTCACTGTGTTGTTTTCTGAGTTGTGTATGGATTCCACCAACAACTCGTCAGTGGACTCTGCATCTAATCAGGGTTCGGAGATGGACCAACTGAAGGCAGAGGTATCCGCTTTACGTCACGAAGTTACCAAACTAGCGGAACTTTTCAGCAAGATCCCCGGTCTGATTGACTCTCGAGTCAGTGCAATGACAACTGAAAACGACAGGACTGCTCTTATTAGCGCCGTTAACACAAACGGCATTGTTGCACAGTCTGGTGAGAATCTCACTACTAACAGGATACCTGAGACATCGTCCCCTGGTATACCGAATGGACAAAACGTAGTGACTGGACAGGAACAAGCTATTGATTTACCATGTCTCTCGGCATCTAACTTTAATAACAAAACGGCCGGGACTGACTTCACGTTTGACTTCTCATTTGGAAATTTGTCAGAGGAAATTAAAAGAGTGGGTACACGACCTAAAAACACTCAACCTGTTAGGACTTATGCTAACATTACTAGCAACAAAAAGGACAAAGGTACTGTAATTTCTAACAATAAGGACCGGAAACAAAACATTTTACAGGAGTTTCTTGGTCATGATTGTAACTTTGATAATGTTAAAAGCGACAGTTGTTTTAGATACAAAGGCACTTTGAAAGATTCTATATATCTGTTTGGCAAAAAACTCAATATTGTTAATGGTTTAAAATTAGATAATGCATACTTGAATTTTGCATATCTATTAACATTGTACCTATGGGGCTGCGTTTTTAAATTACCGATGGGAATAGACATAGACAATGATGTTAAAATGGATTTCAACTCTTTATTTGATAATTTTGGGTATGAATATATGAGGTTGTTAATAAAATACAATGATATGAAATTGTGTAAAGTATTAACTGAGGTAGAGGAGTTATACAACATTATAACTCAGGACTTAGCCTTCCCTCAATGGGAAAATCTTTTTTACAAACAATTTGACAGTGCAGACTTTAGGGCGAAGAAGGCCCATGAACGTAAACAGAAAAAGTTGGAAAGAGATAGGGAACAGTACACTAGGCACACTAACTACAGGTGGAATAACATTCACCAAGGGGAAGAACATACTACTGAATATGACATGACGGACAGAAACAGAGAATTTGAAACTGAACAGTTTTTTCCCAAACAAGGGGGGAGCCATTTTGGGAAGTGGAAAAAAGGGGGGAAATGGAAAAAGAAATAATAACATCTGATGACCAACACCCCCACAGTTCTACAAGTGAATTAGTGAGTAATGAGAGATCTGAAATTACTGTTACAAACAATATAATATGGACATTTAATAAATTTAAAATATATAACTACAGTAGTTTGAAACTGGATGAATCACACTTCAGCTTACTATCTAAGGGATTTAAATTTATCCCTACCCCCAAATACAACATGGTTAATAACATATTAGAGTTTAAGAAATATGTTAGAAAATTGAATTTAACCATGATGTTTGGTAATAATGAAAGATTACCAACGACTGGTTTATGCAGTTTGAAAAAGAAAAGTATTTTTATACCAGCAAGTAACCCCAGTATTCAAAAGTTTGATAACAAGGTTACTAGAGACCCATATGCTGCTAGTTATACTTCTAAGAGACAAGCAACTAAATTCAATCTTACAAAGAAGGAGCTTCTAACTCTATCTGAACTGCAGAATAACAGCAACATTAGAGTTATGAAGCGGACAAGGGGTGGCATAGTCATTTACAATGCTAATACATACAGTGAAACTATACACAAAATTCTTCACGAAACAGGCAACTATACACCTATTTCTCAAAATGAGATTAACATAGCCTATAGAAGAATAGATATGTATTTGGAAGAATACTTTTTAGACCAGAGAATTTCTGAAGACTTGTATCTATATATGTCAGTGGACCATCCCACTTTGGCAACTATTGTGGGTATACCAAAGGTCCACAAGGACTATGCTAACCCCCCTTTCCGACCAATTATCTCTGGAAGTAAATCAAAGACCTTCCCTATTGGAAAGGTAATTGATAACATACTCAAACCTTTATTTGAGAATGTTAAACACATGGTAAAAGACTCATGGGATTTTTTAAAAAATTATCCTATTTCTAAATACAACAGCAACATTATCTTCAGTAGTATAGACGTCATTGACTTGTTCAGCAGCATACCAATTGAAGAAGGGCTGGAATCTTTTACCAACTGCTTGAGGAGACATACAAATCTACCATGGGACACCATCACTTTATTAGTTGATTTGATGTCCATTGTGCTGCAGAATAATTTTATTTACTTTGAGGGAGCTTTATACAAGCAGACCAGGGGAGTGGCTATGGGTGCCGCTTGTGCGCCCATATTCGCTAACCTGGTCATGCTTGAATGGGAAGACACTACAATCTTCTGCAGCACTTTTTTCAACTCTATTAGATATTACTCAAGATTTTTGGATGACGTCTACATTATGTGGGAAGGTGAAGAAAAATCTTACTGTGACTTTATAGTATACATAAATTCTAGCAGTGAATATTTGAAATTCACTGAAGTTCATAATCAACAAGGGGTCCCTTACTTAGACACATTGGTTACTGTCAATGATGGATGTATAAAGTCTAACATTTACAGGAAAAATACATTTTCTAACTCATATATAGACTTCTACAGTTATCATCCTAGAAAGATGAAGTCCAATATATATAAGGGTCAGTGCATCAGAGCGATGCGTATGACATCTAATAATGATGATATGATTGATGAAATAGGATACATCACATCTTTATTTTTAGAAAGAGGGTACACAGCAGAATTGATGGATGATATATCTACATACATACTGGAACTAAGGGACAACAGATACACACCATTATTAGGAATGGATACTTTTCCTTTAGGACAGGATCAAATTGTGAATAATAGGATATCAAGGGCTACTAATAATTATAATAAGGCTTTTATTGTTGAATTTGGACCATTCACCAATATTATTAAGGATATAATAATAAAAAACTGGCATATACTAACATCAGAACAGGAAGTATTGGAGAAAGTGGGTAGTAAGCCAATATTTGTAAATAGAATGGGAAAGAATTTAAAGCATCTGCTAGAATTGCCCAAACAAGTTAAGAATGAAGTGAACCCCCATACTAGTAAATGCGGGGCATGCAAACAGTGCAGTTATATTAATGAAAATAGTTCCATTAAATTATTAAATGCAAACAGCACTTTGATTTATACAGTTAAAGGGAACTGCCAAACTAAGATGTTGGTATATATTGCTACATGCACAGTCTGTCCTGCATTTTATATTGGGAGGACTGAGAGGCATTTCAAACAAAGGATTTACTCCCATAACTATTGCATAAGAAGGCGAGACAACAAAAACGCCTTAGCCCGACATGTTATTGATTATGGTACAGAACATACTTTCAAATTTTCTATTATTGAGACTATAAAGAACAATCCGAGAGGGGGAAACATTAAAAACTATCTTGCATATAGGGAATTATATTGGCAGGTTTACACAGATGCTACTTTTCCACCTGCCATAAACGACTATATGTCTATTAAAGCATTGTTGATGTTAAATGAAAGGAACTAACTACTTCACAAGATATGTTATATATGCATTTAGCAGCCCATTACTCATATGTGAAAAAAGTTTTTAAAAACTGTAAAATGTTTTAAATATTGGATTAAGATGTAGGAATATGTACATTACTTGATTCAAAGTGTCAACAGTTTTTAATAGTCATGTCTATTTTTAACAAAATTCATTTTGTATATATTTTTTTCTTTTTTTAAAATACATATACATTTTTTAAAAATAACACTCATACAAACTTATATAGTGCCTTGAACAGTATCTATATGGACACAAGTTTATTTGTTAACAACTATTAGGTTTAACATTATAGAATACATATGGATTTAAGATGTTTCTATCTCTTTAATTTTTGAATTTAGAAACAAGTGCTTTTTGGCGCCAATTTTAATTATATTAATGAATGTTTGACTTGAATGTATTGTTCTGAGGAAGCTCGCTTTGGTTTGCGAGTGAAAGCGCTAAACCAACAACTTTGTTCTACAATAAATTTGGCTGTTTTTAACACCCGGTGGATTTATTTTGCTGACGCTAATTGTTACTTGGATTTTTGTTGCTGAGTGGAACGAACTGTTTGTGGTGGTGTTCCTTTTTCGTGTTTCTGAGTTGACCCAGACAGCTCACTGTGTTGTTTTCTAATATTACATGTTCATATAAATCTTGGCTTAAATACTTGCTTGAAAAATATTAATTGTTGTTGATGTATAACTTTGATGTATTGATCAGCTGTGGACCTATGTAAATAGTTACTTGTTTCTTTTATAATTGATTTCCTTTTTTATTGTTTTAAAACCAAATAAAATTAAAAAAAAAGAAAAAAGGCAATGTGTATCTGTTTCAGGTATGCATGATATGGTATTAGGTGCCATACCTACTTGATATCAATAATTAACATTATTACCCAACCAGTTTGCAAGTCTACAAAAAGCAACTTCTGCTGAATATCCATGTTGTAAGTAAAGAACGTATGAGCTAGCATATGGAAACTACTCACTTACACATATTTTTGTAAATAATGTACATAGAACTTTCTCTAATAATAAGTCTTAATACCACTCTTTTTTATTAATTTTACATGCTCTCTTTTGCAGATAACTTTTGTCAGTTAGTCACAGTTATCTCAAAAATGTGTTTTTATTTTGGTTCTAACTGCTGTTAGTTTGTCTCATTTACTGTGCCTGTGAGCCCAGGTCATGGCTGAAAAGAGTCATTTGGCCAGCCCACTTATGTGGTCACCAGAATGCAATAAATAAATAAAATACCATCTGATTCCTAATCTTCTTAGAAATGAGCTCCGCCTGGGTCTTGAGTCTGAAGGGCTGAGTTATCCACCTAATAACTTTTCCCTCTACCCATCCTAGGTTTTATAATTTGTTTAACTTTTTGGTACTAACATTCAGTGATTACCATTTCTGGTATCACACATAAAGGATGTGGAATAACACTTGCTTGAAAGTATTACACTTCTGCAGCTGATTTTGTGTTTTTCACTAGGTTCATAGGTTCATAGGTTAATAGGTTGGTACTAGGCTATCAGCCCTAGGGCCTATACAAGCCTAGCCATAACAATTCCCTGGCTATGTCTTCCCACACTATTTACTTCCCTTGGAAACATATTCAACCCTGATTAGCAGATGGCATTTAATTTTTTCTTGCTACTCAGAGATTTTTCATATCCTCTATGCAGTCCAAATACAGTTTTTGAATAGCTAGTGAAATGTTATGTCAACCTAGGGTAAGTATAATTTGTGCCAGGAACAAGTTGTTCTGGGAGAAAAAAATAAGGTAATGTTTGATATTTGTGCAAAAAGGATAAACAACAGATTTCTGTCTCCTGATTGTAATTCTACATTCCCATAACATCTGGTTATCATTAGTGTTCACTAAATCCTGATATGCCGAGCAAAGCTTAATGTCAAAATATGCAACATTTATGCCCCATTTCCAACCTCTCCCAAATAATGGACTGTTTCCTGGTCATGCTCCATCAATAATAGAATGTCTCATAGTTGTACAACAGTTGTCTAATGGAAAGAATGTCAGTGGATCCTATGTATTTTAAATCCAGACTCTACTTGGAAAGTATCAAAAATGTTGAGTAATTCCTAAAGTATATGTTGAAGGTCACCTAGTCATAAAACACAATCATCAGCAAACTACTCTGATGTGACTATAACAGATGCTATAGAGGAGCGACCTCAGTGTCCATACCTTAAGACAGTAAAAACACTAAGCATGTTAACTGCTATAGCAAATAATAATAAGGACAGCAGTCATTATTGGTATGTCTTTGATAAGCGGAAATGGTAGGGAACAAGTCTTATTTGTTATGTCTTTTGCAAGTGATGCTTGATATAATTTTTTCTTAAGTTCCCTCTGATATCAAGCTTTTGTACAGCCATCCACAGACAGTTTGAATATACCAGATTAAAAGTCTTTTTAAAGTCAATAGAAAAGGACTACCACTGGGATGTTTTGCATAATATGCTGGGTGCCTGAATGTTGTAAAACAGTCATAATAAATTCAGCCCCTTCTCTCCCTCAGTTAAAGCACTGATGTGCATGTTGAATTAATTTTTTTAATTATCCATTCAAAGCATCCCATCAAAAATCTATACAGTGTTTAGTTTCTGAAGGTAAAAGGATGTCAGGTGTAAACATTGATAGGTGGGTAATATCTTTTTTTTCCCCTTTGGGAAGAGAGACAATAGCTGCCAGCTTCTCTGAATATGGTGGTTCTCCCATTGTAACTGCATCATTGAATATTCTTAGCAAGTAATTCCTGGTCTTTTCTACACTGTGTGAAAATGTACATTGATATCCCATATGTGCAAGGTGACTTCCCAGAAGTAAGGCTGTTTAATCTTACCTCTTCTGAAATGATTACTTGGACCTATCATCTCATTCCCCTGAATCATTGGAGATTTAATTATATCCAGGAAATTTCAAATGTCTTCCTCCCTTGCTACCCCTTTACTGATGTAGTGTTCTTTAAAATCTTGTTTCCATATGGCTCCATATTTCATGTGCCATACTGTCATTGAGCATGCAAGAATTCTCTTTACACCTACTTATAAGTCTACATACAGTAAATTTGGAGGACTGAATGTGTTCGACCTAAAAAGATTCATTAATGCATTCTTTTCATTCCTTACATAAAGACTGATGACAGGCTGCGAACCCTTGCTTACTACAATGATTTTATGTCTAAATCAGAGTTTGTCATCACTGTTACATTTAATCACTAGTTCACCAATATTTCACTCTAGCAGTTGAATTCTGATCTGACATAGATTCTTTATATGGTTGTTTAATTGGGTAGTGTCTCTCCAATACCATATTTAAATGCTATCCACTGTTGTTGTTGTTTGTCTTTCGGCTTTTCCCGGTAAGGGGTCACCACAGCAGAACTCCGGTCCGCTAATGATTGGCAGTAGATCTTTTTACGAAATGCTGAGGTGCCAGCTCGACGCCCAACCTTCAACGAAGGCACGCCCATTTATGCACGCATGTCTTTCAAATGCTACCCAACCGCGGGGAGGACATGCAGACTCCACACAGAAGGCACTCCCAAGCCCAGCCGAAAATCAAATGGGAGAACCTCTTGCTGTGAGGTAACAACGCTACCGCCGGCTTTGACAAAACTCCTTTAATTTTTGTTTCACCCACCCTCCCCCATACCAGGAAATCTATCCTATAACTATCTCTGTATTATCAGTTTTTAAGAAGCAAGATGTCTAAATGTTATGGATACTATGTAGCAGACTGAGAAATTGTTGTTTAATGTATGTCTTCTGCACCAGTTCCAGTAGACTTGTACTGATCAGGAAACAGCCAGTTTCTACTGATAAGCATAAATGCTGGAGCCTTACATGTCTTTAATCTCAGGATTACATAAAACAATGCTTAAACTTCACAATCTGTGACCTGTGATTTTTTTAAGCCTTGTCCCCCATTAGTATTTTATCTATTCCTACCTCCTTCATGGCATTAAAATCATCATCCCACAATTATGCGAATCTCCCTTCCTCCCAGTTCTACAATAAAATCCCTATTTTTTTTCAAATAGCTATCGTGCACTCTTTATTTAGACTACAACATTTCCCTATCAAGTACTGAGTACTTAGTGACATACCATCTCCATGTACTGTTTAATTTTTAAATTCTCTCAACCTAGGTTGCTCCTCGTCAAAATGGCAATCTGTCCACAGCTGAGATAGTTTATTAACCTTTCAAAACCGATATCAGACAAGAATACATCTGTTTCCTTAATTTAAGTTTAGAGTAGAATAGCATGAGCAGCCCTTTCTAAAACCTTTTTTTAATATCAGGTTTCTTTTAACAGCTACATTCAGAGCTTTTACATTCCATTCATGTCCTATCTGTATATGACTGAAGCATACCCACATTGTTAAAAGATAGGAATTCCACGTTTTTGTTTTACAGCTGTGCCATGCACATGTACTATGCATGTCTTACTTACACTTAACAATAGTAAGTGGTGTGCACGTACCACTGATCAGTGTCAAAGGCAAGCAGCAGTATGAGATAAATGGGGATTGGGCTCCCCAGTGTAACCCAGCATTACAGTAAGACTCGTCAAAGGGTAAGGCAAGGAGAAAAGAAAATGCCTTTTGTATAAATGCTCATCATAGCCCTCATTTAAAAAGAGAATTATCAATTTGCTAAATGTTAAATTCAGTAGTTAAAAATTTATCACAAAACTGCAATAAACTATTTGCTGGGGAAATTATCTGTGAATGCATTTAGTTTCTTCTCTCAGTCTTTGTAATCCTCTGGAGATAAAAATGACTAGTCTACTGATGAATTATGGCAGGAATTTTCTTATCAGTGCCCCACAGAAGTCAGACAAGCTCATTCCAGATTGTTTCATTTGACTGAGCAGGAGAGGCAAACAGTTGCTCTACAGTAAAATTAATGAAGCTATTATACTCATGTAAAATTTGTCACCTCCACTTCTCAGTATGACAGTCTTGCTTCAATGAAAGCATAAGCATCACTGTTAATGGTGAACTAACAACCTTCAGGTATTGCAGAAGGTATGACTCCCATTATAGCAGATTACCAACTGGCCTGCAGGAGGACCCCAGCCTACCATCTCACTTATAGGACCTGCAGTTAGACACTGGCAAATACAAGAGCAGAAAGACAAGCAAGAACCAACCTGTTGAGCTGAAATGCAATTAATATTAATATACTGATTTTCCCATTCCAGCAAGGCCATTAAATAAACATTGCACTCTACATATGGCAATCACTTATTTGTAATGTCCGCTATTGTCTTAATTAAAATTAATTATTCATCCCCTTTTCAAACCTTCAAGCTCCTCAGTCAGAGTGTCTGGAATGGTGAAGTCCATATCTTCCCCTCTTCTTCAGAATATTTGTCCAGTTGCATCAGTGGTTGCAATCTGTTTGGATGCAACAACTGAAAATTCAGTTTTGGTAAACAGTCATTCAAGCATTACACCTTTGAGTCCTGTGAAAATTCTCTAGGTTCTCTGGTTTCTGTACTGATCAGAGTCTTTACCAGGGTACTAGGAAAACAGTAGATTTTCCTTTTCATGTCTCCACTTTCCTGAGATTCTTTGGCACCCTACTCATCACTTCTGTAGATGAATTTTGGCAGAATATTTTTCAAAAAGTGGCATTTACAAAAGCTTCTTGTTCATAGGGATACTCAAAGATAATATAGTGTCCTTTAGAAAAAAAAAGGGATATAGGAAACTTAAAGGATGTTTTGTATTCATTTAAACTTTTGAAGTGCTGGTATAAACACTTTTCTTTTTCTGAATAGAGAGGCACTGTAATCCAGTGTAAAGCGAGCAACAGCTCCAACCATCTTGCATGCAGAACAAGGCTGTCTTGATCTGTATAAATCTACATCCTATGGTTTATAGCAGAAGAATTTCACTGTGAATGAGTGTGGAAGGTTAGTTTAAATCTTGCGGTTTATTCTATGCACCCTCTCGAGGTACATTGGACTATGTCTGCTCAACAATTGTTTCACCTTTTTTCCTATTAAGGCAATTGGTTTAGCTGTCTCTTTTCCCTCTGGAAGACCAGTCAGAGAATGTTCCTGTTTGCCCTGTTTCCACATCATCTGTATTCAGCTCAGTTTCACACTAGGATTTTGTTAATTGGATGAGAGCGTGTCTGAAACTGGATCTTGTGTTTTGCCAATGCTGCCTATTGGTGTTCCAGTCTTTCACTGATTTTTGTAAAGCACTGCTTACAAAACTCTCTGGACTTCTTCAACTGTTTACTGTCTTGTAAGACTTTGTTCAAGAAAACTGATAATAACTGGAAAGATTAAATTATAAAGTTGAGTACTTCCTTGCTGGTCTTAATGGCAGCTATTTTTCCAGCCATATCAGGATTGATTTTATGAGATATACACGGATCTACTTTAATTAAACAAAAGCATAACCCGTCGAATACGAATCCGTCGACACATAAACAGTGAAATGCGATAATGTCGAAAATGCAAAACCGCAAAATTTAAACATCGAAACCGCAATATTCGGCCAAACCCACTGCCAGTAACATACTACCTACGCAAACACAACAACAAAAAACACATACATACACTAATGAAAACCCTACTACTAACCCTAAATTAAAGCACCAAAACCTCACTTGTAACCCTACACTAAACCCCACATACACAACTATCTATGCACTACCCTTAACCCCTCCCTAACCCTAAGGTCCGTAACTACCGCACACTTACCCTACAGAACTATACCCACCCAAAGTAAATATTCCACACACATACACTTAACAAAACCCTACACTAAACCTTACATACATTACCTATCAATGCACTTACCTTAACCCGCACCCTAACCCTAAGGTCCGTAACTATCGCACACTTACCTTACGGAGCTATACCACAGATGGGCCAACTATGACAATTCAACATTTCCGATTTCGCTATTTAGTGCATTTGACGTTTTGCTGTTTATGTGTCAACAGATTTGTATACGGTGGATTCTGCTTTGTTTAATTAAAGTAGACCCGATATACACTAGTAGAAACTTATAATTATGACGAGTAAACTCTTTCAACTTTGTTAGCTGATGAAGATCATTACTTGGATATAATGCAGGGCACTTCTGCTGATATTTACTCCTTCTAATGTTAAATTAATAATGTTTTACCCAAAGACACTCTACCTATTGTTAAAAATGCATCTAGCTCTATGTGCAATCCCAATTGCACTTGTAGAAATGCCCTATTTTTGTCTTTTACTACCATAATATAACTTTGTCTACTTTCTTTCTATGGTCTTTTCTATGCCAGCCACCACTAAAGTGGGGTTCAGTCTATATGTATATAATGGTAATTAAAACATCAATAAATGAATGAATGAGCAAATAAAACACAGACAAGCACACATTATACAGACAGACAGATGGAAAGACAGTCAAGCAGACATACAAATGCACACAGTTTTATAACAATGCAAAAGTCTGTAGATTAGATAACTAAAATGTTATTGATGTATTTGTAAAAAGCAGACTACTGCATAGCCAAAAATACTTGGCAAATGTAAAGTGCTGGTAAACTGTTTATTCTTTTAAAAGAGGAAAGTGAGCATAGTTGTTTCAGCAAAATATTAATCAGTAGTCAATGCACAAATCGAAGCTTATGGCTGTAAAATTTTTTTCTATCTCTATAAAATATCAGTATCAGAAAAAGACTCTTGACTTGTCAAAATCGAAGTGAGTGGAAGCCTATAGTAAGTCCAAGGAACAGTATATGGCAATGAACTGAAGAAACCTCACCTGTAACAAATGCATTCTGTACTCTAAAGCACCTTAATGAAGTGAATGCTGGTTGATTCATTCCTGTTGTCCTTTCTTCTAAACTTTTCAGAAGTAATGATGGAACATTTTGATTCATCAAAGCTGTAAACATCATGCCCACTAAAAGTAGCCACACTATAAACCTCTGACTTAAAATAAGTTTTGCAAAAAATAAACTGCACATATTGCTTAGACCAAACATAAATACTACCCCCCCAAAAAAAAAACACTGCCACACCTAAAACAGTCTCTGCAACACAAAGCTAATAATAGACTTTAAATAAATAAAATTAAATTAATAGTAAAATAAAAGAAATCTACAACAGCGACCAAGCAGTTAGAAAATAATATTAATAGCCAAATGAACTCAATCTTGTATAATTAAAATAATAAAGATTAACCAGAGACCTAATTAACCTATTTTCTTTCATCCTTTGTTGACCAAGTTAGCCCCAGTAGGCTAGTGGCCTATTTTCACGGCAGACCTGAGGCGGTGTTTATACTACTGGGGAGAAATTTTGTTCATGGGATTGGAGAACGTCTCTTATTCTTTTTGATAGGTGATGTGACATGTTTTACATCCACCTGAGCTACCCCCAACTCAAGCAAGTGGGGCCTCAGTTTAATGTCTGAAGGATGACATACACAGGAGTGCAACACCCCCATTATGCTGCACTGCATTGTCAGCGATCAATCTACCTGATGCAGGAATAAAACCAACAGAATTCTGCACTAAAGGCAAGTTTGCTACCCGTTACACCACTAACAGTGCTAAATAATAACATACTTCTTATCACACTACTAAGTCAGCATTAAAGGACTCATTGTAGAATACATAATGCAATTCTGAAACATAATTTAATGAAACGTTTACTAATATTTTACTTAAAAGGATAATTCTATAAGTCTATTGACAAATATAGTAACTACTACACAAGAATTGACCAAGAGCTACTTTCATTGATAGACGTGTTGATAGTAAATGTAGGGTATTACTATATTAAGTATATCAGATTACTGAGTTTTAGTTAATGATGTTTGCTCAGTTACTTTAATGTTTTGCATGGCCTCAGTTTTGGAATGCATGATAATGCATGTACATTGTAAGTTGCTATATTTAAAGAATTACTTTCAATGGCTGTTGCCTTTATTGCAAGTTGTTTTTTACTCAGCCAACAACATTTTTGTACTAGCTTTCCAGTGCAGTACTCTGTTTGTCTACAGTTGTTGGTAACTTTCAGTATCCTCTTTTTATATATTTTTTTCAAGCAGATATGCTTAATGTAGTACTACTCAAGATGAAAAGAAAAAAAAATGCATGCACTGTGAGGGTTTGTGCTGTTTGTTGGTTTTCCAAATGATTAGAAAGAGTGGATCAATAACATGAAACTAGACAAGGTCTGGTATCATTACACAATTAGTCTGTATTTCATTGAGATGAGAAAGGAAGCCAGCAAGGCAAACAGCAAAATCAATGAACTTAAGATAAGATAAAAAATATAATATGGATTTTAACTACCAGTAATGTGATACAGAAGTAGTTGGTAGTATCCTTTGAAAGCACAGTGGTAGGATTTGCTTTGAAGGACGTATTCTGATCCTAGCATTTCAAAAACACCTGGAATTAACACAGTGGAAAATATAGCCTATTGTATACTGTAATGAGCTGTAAATTGACAGTATGCAGCAAACAAAATGTATTTCTCATAATCTATGTTTGGGTCCTCCAGAAATACTGAAAAGGCTAATTAATAAGATTAAATCATCGGAGTATGCTCTTCTTAATCATACATGGGTACAAATATGCATGTGAGTGTATGTGCTTGCTTGTAAGATATATATAAAATGTATACACACATGTTCACACACACACACACACACACACACACACACACACACACACACACACACACACACACACACACACACACACACACACACACACACATTCATTTACCTTTGAAATAATGAGCATGGTCTGATTATCGTGCAATGTTTTAGGAAAAAGAAAATGAAGAATGTCATTACGGGAGCCCAGAATATTGACCTAAACGGCCTGTACTGTGTAGGACCTTTGGTAGCAAGTTGGTATTCAATATGTATCAGTGTTCTAGGAAGTGATGATGCAATCACTCATTGCTTTCATCCTGAGATATTGCAACTGAATTGGACAATGCTTGATATTGCAAGGCTAAAATATACATCTATGTAACTCAACACCAGTCCATCCAGTGAAAACTAAATAAAGCAAACTTTAATGGTTGTATCACCCCACTTCATCAGACCATAAAAGCATTGAATTGCGGTCCCTTATAAGTATATTCAACAATTAAATACAATAAGTCTATAGCAATTATTCTATTTAGAATTGAAGCCATACACACCCTTACTAAAATTTCTGATACAGCTTTAAACTATGTGTTTTACATCTATCCTAAAACATTATAAAAGCAAAGAAAACATTAACATAAAAAATATATATATATATATATATATATATATATATATATATATATCACTTTATTTTTTATTGCTCTCACAAAATAAATTTATTTAAAAAGAGCCCTATTCTTTAAAATGGGCTTCATTGGTATCCTTTCATTAAGGCCTTGGTATCCTTTCATTAAGGCCTTTACCTCTGTCGGCCCTTAGTCTAACTATCCATCTAGTTTCTATATATGTATATAGATATATATATATATATATATATATATATATATATATATATATATATATATATATACATACACACACACACATACACACACACACACACACACACACACACACACACACTCACAGAGTGGCGGTATATATTTCTTATTATTATTAACTCTTAAGGAAATAATAATTTATTAATCCTTGCGTAAAAATCACCCTGTAACATTATGTCTGCATTTGCTGTCTCTAAATATTTGTTTTGCTTTGATCTGCTTCTTCTACTTTTTCTTACCCCATCTGCATTTCTATATTTTACCTCTTTTTTTGTAAATAACTATACTACATATCTATATTACTGTAATGTACATCTAGATTTCTTCAGTAAACTGCATTTTCTGTTCTTCGTTACTTTTTCTCCAGCAAAACATAATTTTCTTTGGTTATTATGATATCAAACTAATGGCTGATCAGCATAACAATACAATCATTAGACTAAGAAAAATGTATGCCTAATCAAATATATCTGAACCTGTGATATGCATAGCAACTTAACCCTATTTCTGTTTGATTTATCACCTGTTTTATTATATACATTATTTATTTTATTTTTATTTTATTTTACATTTGTTGACTGGGATAGTCCGACTGGATGCATGTCCATTTTCAGCGGAGGCCCGGGGAGAAAAGCTCCAAGGGAAAGCAGATACAGCATTACATAATACCAGCATTACATATTACAAACAGACTATTTACAAGATTACATAAGTAAGTATGTTAAACAAGTTCCACAGGTTAGAGTTAATCCTGAGCGCAAGACAGGATTAAATTAAATTATACAGTAAACTGGTTAACAGATTTTTACACATTCTAAAGAGAGTTAGCCAGGCTTGATACATTGACATAGCCAGTTAAGTGACAAATGTTGTTTGAGTCTAGTTTTAAATTGACCTAAGGTGGAAAGTAAGGTAATATCAGCTGGAAGAGAGTTTCAAGATCTACTTACAGAGTTTGCAAAGAGAGAGTCACCGGCTGTGTTATTAATTTTGCTAGTCTGAATTAGTAGTTTCTTAGAGGATCGAAGCGGTCTAGGATTGTTATAGGGGGTGATAATATTTTAAGTGCAGGAGTATTGTCCAGATTATAGAGGATTTTATAGGCCATAATCAGTTGGGTATACTGGATTAGGCTGGGTAGTTCAAGCCACCCAAACTGATTTAGATTGATGCAATGATGTGTCCTAAAAGGCAGCCCAATGGCAAACCTGGCAATGTGGTTGTAGCAAATTGAGAGTTTAAATTCGAGAGTAGAGAGGATGCATACAGAAGGGTTGAAAGAAGGTGAGAGCGAGCTATGGCAATTTTAGTTGGAGGGGTTAGGAAGGCTTTTATTCTGTAAAGTGACACTAGTTTTTTATTGATGGTTTTGATAGTTTGGTTAACATGTAGGTCGAATTTTAGATTATTGTCTATGATGACACCTAATAGTTTTGTAGAGGGGTCAGGGGAGATTATTGTACCATCATTTGAATTTATGGTAAAGGTGAAAGCGGTAGACCTACATGTTGGTGAAAATAACAGCATTTTAGTTTTTTTGGGATTTAGGATCAGACAACATTCAGAAAGCCGTTTTTCTATTGTATTAAAGGTGGTCTAGGTAGCTGACCATAACTCTATTGGAGATGTGGCCAAGCAAATCAGAGTAGAGTCATCAGCATACTGGATACAGCTGACTTTTGAGATGACAGTATAAAGGTCATTAATGAAGATGGAGAACAGCAAGGGCCCTAATATAGAGCCTTGTGGTACTCCAAGGGTGTTAGGTAGAAGGTTAGAGAGTTTGTTCTGCCAGAGGACAGCCTGCTGTCGACCATTCAGGTAGGACTGAAACCATTGAAGGGCTCCAGTATCTAGACAGAATGTTTGCAGGGTGTGGATTAAAAGTTGTTGATCAACCATATCGAATGCCTTGGAAAGATCCAAGAAGAGGGCTGAGGATATATAATTATTGTTGCGATTATGGTTTATGGTGTTGGTAAAGGCTAAGAGGGCTGAAGTAGTGCTGTGATGAGGACGGAAGCCATGCTGAGTGTCTGCCATAAGGTGATTCTGGATTAGGTGGAGCATGAGTTGTCTAAGAATACATTTTATCATAATCTTTGCAAGTGGAGAGAGTATAGCTATTGGCCTATAATTGGAGAATTCGGTAGAGCTGCTGCCTTTGTAAAGTGGGATTACATAGGATATTTTCCAGATGGTGGGAATGTTAGCTTCTACTATGGTTTGACTGATTAGTATTGAGACGGGGTAAGCAATAGCATCAGCTGATTTTTGTAGGTACTTGGCAGGGAGTTGATCAGCAGAAAGTGTAGTGTGTTTTAATTTTTTGATCAAGGTACGGATAAGTGAATTGGCAGCTGGTTGGAAGCTGAATGCGAGTAGGTTTCTAGGGCTGCTACTTTCAAGACCACTCACTACTACTTGAAACAGATACAATAAAGTGTAGAATGTATATGGAGCTTTTTTCCCCAGGACTAGGAAAAAACATAAATATCTTTCTCTCTCTCTCTTTATAAATATATATATATATATATATATATATATATATATATATATATATATATGCATATATTTGTGTGTGTGCGTGTGTGTGTGTATGTGTATTTTTTAGTATCCAGAAATGTATATGTGATCATAAATGATGTTCTCAGATACAGCATGGCCCCCTCAGAAGACACACTGAAAGTAAAAATTTAAAAAAAAAAATGCATGGTAGTAACATACATCCAGTAGTCTGCAGAGATAATAAATCCATTTATAAATCAAAGAGTATTTGCTATCAAGGAAACAAAGTATGCCATAATTTACCTACTAGGTTTGCTTTTGCATGAGGGAAAAAACTTCCTTCTATTCATACAACTGCAAGGTTGTGCCAACTCAGTAATGTCACCTTTCTTTTTTCTCTGATGCCACAACCTCAGAGGTACAGCATGCAGGGTTTCATATCAACTCATCGACAACATTTACTGCAAAACCCAGTTCATTAAAAAAAATCCACTGAAAGCTGCTATCAGAAAAGCAGAAGTAAATCCTCAGTGTAGGCGTGCTCCCTAAAGTCTATTAGTTATATATACTAACTCCACAATCCCACAGTTGGTGAAGTGGCAAATACAGCAGCTTTCAACAGACTTTTTCTGATGAATAGGATTTTGTGGAAACAAAATCCTGATTGGTTGTCAAATTTCTCTATATAGGTTCAGGGTGTAAAGGATAATGCAGTCCACATAGAGGTGCAGAGGTCTTGCCACCTGCATATTTTGTATTTATTATACTTTCTTAATTTATCTCTTAGCTCATAGATATAGTATTTCAGTATCTGTTTTTAATGCATGCTTTGATATTTCAGTATCTGTTTTTACTTCATGCTTTGAGCAATTATATTTCTGTTAACATAGATTTGGTAAGTTAAATCTTTATTGGATGCTACACTTGAATGTGTAAGGCTTAAGAAATTATGCTTCATTAAGAAGCAGTAGATCTATGCAGAAATTCAGTATGCAGCGATGTCTGTTATTTAACACAGTTGCAAGAAGGCAGATGTGTGGAAGTAGAGGAATTAATGTATGCCAATAAATAAGAACTGCTTGCTTTCCTTGCCTCCAGTTCTAAAACTACTTAATGTATTTTCCATACATTCTCAAATTCATCACAACGTCTTTATTCTATAGCAAACCCAGGCAGGCTCTTCCAGAGACCTGCATAACTCTCAGCAGAAAAAATCAATAAATAAATAAAATATAATCAATAGTTTTTACATCACCTCTAAATATTCCCCCTACTATTTCCAAATCTTTGTTTTTCTATAATACTTCTTCTGAAATGTGCCTTGTTCTTGGTCTTTGTTATATTTAAATAGAGGAAGTTAAACTATTTATAAGTATCCAACTATTCTTTCAAAGAATACACACTACACTCCTTTAGTCTTTCTTTAGCAGCTTTCTATTTCAAACGCACTCCATAAAAGTTGCAAGTCTGGTGTTCTCCTAAATTCATAGGTAATAATTAAGCTTATGACCACTGGGGGTGGCTATTTTAATCTTAGCTGTGCTTCTAATGTTGAGAATCAAACTGTATACCTTACGTCTGTGAGGTAAACACCTTAACCATTATGTCAACCCACAATCCCTATTATGACAACCTTCAACCCGACAAATGATGGAGAAGGAGGATCTCAGAACTGAAAAAAGACAGAGTAGCTTGGTAAGAGCTAAACATCAAGCTCTGTGGTTCTCCATCAATTTAACAGCTGAGTCAGACCATTTAGAAGTGAGGTTCTAGACATCAAAATATAATTAGACAAAATGGGGCAGTATCTCAGACTTCTACCACGAGCTGCTGCAAAGTTCCCTGCTGATGACATTCTATTACAACTGACACACCCAGTGAAAACTCTTACTGGGGACCTTAATATTGATTGGTTACTAAGAAATGGCCATTTTTCCATTAGTCTTTTGGGACTAGCACATCATTAAAACAACAGTAGTAGATAAGTCATGTGGGAAATATAGCATCCAAGACTTTCGTGCCACTGACACAGATTATGCCAGATTACATACATGATCACAATCCCATATTTGCCATATGAAAGCACTGTAATCATTCAGTGACACATGGTTCATAACAAAAAGCACAAAAAAGCATGTCAGCACTAATACCTTTATAGCTCTTTCCAGAAAAGAAGCAACTGGGCCGCTGCCAACACTTTAACTGTGTGATGGTGCCATTCATTACTTTAGCATTACTTTATGAAAATTCTCTACACTCCGTAATCCCAGTAGGGTGAAATGAACAAAAGCTTATGCAGTGTCCTGGCTAAATAGTGATATTAAATCTCTAAAGTATAAAATATATGCATGGAAGAAATTACCACCAGAAAAAAACAAATAACATAGCCCTGTACCAGAAACTCCAAGACCACATCAAAACTGCCCTTTAAACATCCAAACAGTCTTATTTCATTATACAACTATAAGATCTTAACAATCTCCCTAAAGCTTTCTGGAGTAATTTTCAAGTGTTAATAACAGGATAAAAATCTATCCTTGTATTTGTCTTTAATATTTTCACTTAGAAAATAGCTTGTAAAATTGATTAAAAATTCCTAAAACTTGGTCAGTCATTCCCAATACCTGACCATGCCTGCACTATTGACCAAGATTCTTCTAAAGCCGCATCCTATTCTACATTCTCTTTACCGTGATCTCCATTACAAAGTTCTCTGTAGGCATAAAAAAATCTCTCATTAGTGACAATCTTCACCAAGAATACCTAAGGTTATTAGCCAATGACACTGCCTATCCAGTGTCCAGCGTAATGAACAGACCTAGCAAAGAGTCCTATGTCCCAAAAGTACTAAAGGCCTCATTTATTACCTCCTGGACAAAGGTGGATTTTCTCTTCAGCTAGCCAACTATAGACCAGCTGCTCTGCTCCCCCTTTTTTCTGAAGTAATGGAAATATGTTCGCATAAATAAATTCTCTGAAACCTGCATCATGACTAACCTCGGCTCCTAAAGTATTCTGAGTAGGACATACCACTGAAACTGCTTTACCAGCACTCAGAATATATGTACACTGAAAACTCAACTCTGGCGACACTAAACCTCTGTTTGCACAATTTTCAAAGGCTTCCAACACTGACTCTCATTATCCTCTCCATGTTTTTATGATTCCTTATTAAAATCGCGAAGGTCCACGTACCCGAATATGGAAATATCGACACGTCAAACTGCGAAAACACTGATCGTCCTGAAGTGTGAAATCCGAAATGTCGAATCGTCATGGTTGGCCCTTCTGCGGTATAGCTCTGTAAGCTAAGTGTGCGATAGTTACGGACCTCAAGGTTAGGATGCAGGTTAAGGTAAATGCATAGATAGTAATGTATGTAAGGGTTAGTGTACGGTTAGAAGTAGGGTTTTGTTAAGTGTATGTGTGTGGGTTATTTATTCTGTTTGGGTATAGCTCCGTAAGGTAAGTGTGTAATAGTTACAGACTTTAGGGTTAGGGTGCAGGTTAAGGTAAGTGCATAGATAGTAATGTATGTAAGGTTTAGTGGAGGGTTAGAAGTAGGGTTTTGGTTAGTGTATATGTGGTTTATTTATTTTGTTTGAGTAGGTAGTATGTAGCACGTGGTGGGGTTTGACAACTATGACAGTTTGAGATTTTGAATTTTATGGTTTAGGGCGTTTGGTGTATTCGCGGTTCGCGTAATAGGTGTCGATGATTATGTATTCGCTGAATAGGTCTTTAGCGGTTCTAATATAGACCTGTTTTTACACCGTGGTCTTAACCAATCTGGGCTAACACTGTTCAAAACCTATGTCTCTTAGAGATATAATCTTTCAACGCCCAATCTCACTGCAGTATGATTGCTCCAAGGCTGTACAATATACTTTTTCTTCTTGAATATATTTTAATACAATATGTACACAGCTTCACACCCAGCACAGCTAATACAATGCAAATGATTCAGCTCTGCTATGTTCTGCGGAATGTCTCAGCAAAAGTAACTAATATACAAATGTGTTTTCAAAGATTGAGCAATGGTTGGCCAACTCTATACTTCTATAAAATGCCACTGAAACAATAAGCTATCCTAATTCCCCCAAAATGATCTCTGCATTTGTTCAATAAATAGTATTCATAATAACATAGTACATAATGCCTATTCATGCTAATTGTGACTGATATTCAAAACCTACAGTGTGAACAAAATATCCAGCAAATAACAAAAATAGAAAAAAAATCCCAGAAACTGTGCCTACTATATACAGTAAAACCTATTCTGATTGAACTGCCTCAGATTCAAGGTTCATAGGTTCATACTAGGCTATCTGCCCTAGGGCATTTATAAGCCTAGCCAGAGTGTGTTTGGCTTTCGCCACCCATTTTAAATTAATATTGCTATGCCCTTTTTCGAGGTTAGTATACTGTGCCTCTGTCTAACAGTGACACAGAAGTGATACCTGGGGTAAACCTACGATCTCCCATCCACTCATCAAGATTCCTCTTGAAGAGAGTCAATGAGGGACTCTGCCTAACCTGGACTGGGATTTTATTCCAGAGTGAAGGGAGCCTCTAGGTTATGAATCTGTCCCTCCAGCATGTCCTATTTATTTCAGTGCTGAGGTTCAAGTCTCTCTAGTGCGTAGCTCGATGGGATTTGGATTTTCTGAGGTGCAGCATGTCCATTAATTCCAGGTTGGACATGGCTTTATACATCAGGCACAGATCGCCTCTAAGCAGGCGGTATGCCACTGAGTAGAGCTGGAGTTTCTTTAACCGGGCAGCATATGGCATCTGTTTGAGCCCTTTGACCCTCTTGGTGAGGTACTTTTGGGGTCTTTCCAGTTGCTGTAGGTGTCTGGTAAGGTACATCTCAAAAGGGGCATTATACTCAATTATGGGCCTGATGAGGGATGAGTAAAGAGGCACAATGACCTCCCCTGAACTAGATGTGAATCCCTTCATGATTAGGTGGGCTATATGAAATGTTTTTCTAACCACTTTGGCCACGTGGTTTTCAAATGAGAGATTGCTATCAACTTGGGTCCCCAGGTCGCTAATTACTTCTTCTGTACTTAATAGATTACCACCTATGTGGTAATTTGTGGGCACTTTGTTTTTGCCAAAGGGGATGACTATACACTTTTTGGTGTTTAGCTTGAGGCCATGGCTCTGGCACCAGTTGTCTGTTTCTATGAGGCCCTTTTGTAGGATGCTTGTGTCGGCTGGAGAGTCGATTATGGCACCTTGTTTGCAGTCATCTGCGAACTTGGTCAGCCACAGTCCTTCCTTGTTGGCCTGTACCTCTGAGAAATATATACCGAAAAAGAGAGGTCCCAGGACTGAGCCTTGTAGGATGCCACTTGTAACTGGTTTGGAGTCTGACATGGCTCCAGCAATTCTAACCATGTGGGCTCTGTCCTTGAGCCAGTTTGCAACACATCTAGTGACATAGGGGTTTATATTTAAGCTGGTGAGCTTATCTATAATGCCCGAGTGGGGTGGGTATTGTATTGAAGGCTTTTGCGAAGTCCAGGTAGGCTGTGTGGACCACCTTCCCCTCGTCAATGGCCTTGATGACTGTTTCAAAAAAATCGACCAGGTTTAAGAGGCAGGATCTGCCCTTAACAAAGCCGAACTGGGTAGGATCCAGTGTCTGTAGGTACCCAATATCTTTATTTATGAGGTCCATGATGATCCTTTCCATAGCTTTGCAGAATAAGCTAGTCAGGCTTATGGGGCGATAGTTTCCAGGATCTGTTGAGGCACCACCTTTGTGGAGAGGGACCACTGTTGCTGTACGCTACTCTTTGGGTACATATCCTGTAGTAAGGCTGAGATTGAACAGTAGTTTTATGTTTGGGTTTAGCTCTTCTTGGAGTTCATGTAGGACGCAGCCCGGGACACCGTCTGGTCCCATTGATGCTGTGTTTTTTGCTTTGGAGAGGGCGGCTCTTACCTGAGCATCTGAGATGTCAGGGGGCAGCACTCTGCTGGGATAGATATTTGCCCTTTTGGTGAGGGTGGGGAGTTTGCGCTGAACCTGTCAGCTAGGATGTTGGCAATGTCTGTAGGTTCGGTGTATTTTTTGTCATTTTGGACTAATTCTGAGCATATCTGAGAATTCCCACCCAGGTTCCTAGCATAACTAAAGAAAGCCTTGTGATTATCCTTAGTGTTCTGTGCAATTTTTCTCTCGAAGCTGGCCGTAGACAATTTTATGAGTGCCTGTAGTTTTTCGCTAATATTGATCACAGATGCCTTCCCTTTTTGGGATTTTGCTCTATCATGTAGTAGCTTCCTCCTTCTATTGTATAGTTTGTTTATGGCTGGGTCCACCAGCCAGGACGCTTGCCTTTGGAGGATTGGGTCTTGGTTTTATTTGGGATTGCATGATCCATGCATTCCTGAAGGTGTTCATAGAATGCATTTATAAAGGATTCTGCAGTCTGGGCTGTATTTTCCACAGGCCCGGGGGCTTTGAAGGATTCCACCTCAGTTTTGAGGAGTGTGAAATTTGCTTTAGAGAAGTTTTTCACTGTGGTTTTCTGGGCAGGGGATGGGGTCGGGATGTGAATATTCAGTGAGATTAGTTTATGGTCTGATCTTACAAGTGAGGGATATACTTCTGGTCTGGAGCATAGAGCCCCCATGTTGGTGATGATCAGGTTCAGTATGTTTTCCCCTCTTGTGGGAGTGGTAACAAGTTGTTCCATAGCATTTGAGTTTATAAATTCTAGGAACCTTTGGGCTAGAGTGTTGGAGCTAGAGTAATGCTCCCAGTCTATGTTTGGGTAGTTGAAGTCGCCCAATATAATGGTGTTTGGCGAGACCTTCATATTTTCCAGTGTTCTCAGGAAGGCCAAGTCGATTCCTGGATTTGGGAGGGTGGTCTGTAGCAGGCTATAAACAGGAAGGCAGTTTTACCCACTGTTAGTTGCACATGGATAGTCTCTGATGCTTCGTGCTGTGCCAGCAACCTGGATGTGTGGGTATCTTTGATGAATATTGATACTCCCCCTCCTTTTGTGGTTCAGTCCAAGTTTTGGGGCCAAAAAGCATGGTATGAGGTATAACCTGGTAGTACTGAGGTGCTCTCGGTAGCCTTGAACCAGGTATCTGTTACTGCACAGATATCGATGTTCTCCATGCTAAGGTGAGTTTTGAGTGCGTGCATCTTGAAGTTTAGACTTCTGGCATTGAGTAGCATTACTCTTAGTTTCTTATCCATTGTGATATCTATAGAAGTGGGTTTGTCTTTTGAGCCTTGCCTAAAAAAGGCACTATGGGGGTGGCAAGAGCTTTTGCCAATATCCGAAAGCCCAGGGGTGACAGGTGCAAGCCGTCCCTAGCGAAGCATCGTGGCTTGTCGAGCATGTCATCCCAGGCTGACAGGCATTGGATCCCCTTTGAATGACACCAATACTTAAGCCAATTGTTGAAATTGATCATCTTGTCTTCATATTGTGGCATCATTATTGGTGAGGGTAAGATGCTGCTCAAGGTCAGGGTCATACTGGCCTGGGCTACATGCTCAGAGAGCTCCTCTATGTCTCTTTTCATGCAGTCCAGGGAGGTGAGACTGGAATTGTAGTGAGTGTGGTTTCCTTCTCCTCCTGACTGGTTACGCCAGTACTCAGTTGAGAGAGCTTAGCCTTCAGTTTGGCTATATGGTTGCATCACTCACATGTGTTGGAATTTGTTGGGAGGAGGAGAGGGTTGTCTGTGTACATGAGGCAGTTGTAACATTGCTTCAAGATTCCCAGATTCCCCAGCTGGACTGGAGAGGAGATTGACAACTGACCTTTGGACATGCTAGAATAGTATTGGGAATTTCTTTATAATTGAAAAAAGTGCCAATGGGGAACAAGGTACTCAAGGGGAGTTTGTGAGGGTGTAATGCTTTTAATTTTTTAGTGCTGACTTATATAATTGCTTTAGTGAGCAAGTGCCAGGCTTTAGAGTAGAAATAGGGTGTTTATTATGAGAACTAGATCAGTTCTAAGGGAAAAAGTGAAGAGCAGACTTTGTGGAGCCGAGAATGGTTTAAACCCAATTAAGTGGAGCTGTCTGATGCTGCGCTATGCGTAAAATCGGGCAAAGCCACGCCAAAGCGGGTTTTATACAGGGGGACTTGAAAGAGCTAGAAATTGGCCCAAAACAGCCAATAGACTAACCGATTCTTGTGCTGGGAACACTCCTCCAGGGATAGATAGGTTGCTCTAAGCTCCCCACTGCCACTGGTGAACAAAGAAGCCTCCCTTTATCCAAGAAAGGAAATGGGCAACACAGGAACTTTCCAAAAGTCCAGAATACAGCAAAGCCTGTATTTGGAGTACTCTAGGTCAGGAAAGACGGGGAAACAAGGATAATTTGTTTGTTTATTTTCTTTTAGCAACTTCTCACTCTTTTTTTCCCCAGTTTCCCATATGCGCCCGCAATCCTCACACATCTACAAACGACCCAAATTGAAAGGTTTAAGCAAAGCTATACCAAGTAGCCAAATTTGCCCTAAACATCCACAGCAGAAGCCACCATTACCTTGTACTTAGACAGTCAGACTGGCTAGTTTCCATAGCTCTTCCTCATTCCCATAGAGGTACCCAGTCATTTAGACACTACTAGAATGGTATACTTGTTAGACAAATTAAAAAAACTTGCCACTAACCTAAAAAGCTAGCAATCCTCACATGTACTCCTTCTCAGCAGCACATATTAACCTAACCTTACCTTACATATATACAAAGCAATGACTTTTTCACAGATGTGTTTCCTACTGTCTTTTGCCTACATACCTTTGTCACCCCCCTCACCCTACTTCCTCAGTCTGACACATTTACCTAGCTGTTCCTCCTTCATCATCTTCCTGCTGTATCTTACCACCACCATAAGTCATTTTGTAAACATAAACAGCTGCCACATCGGTCAGGCAATGTCCATTTAAATAGAAAAGCAGCCCCCTCATGCTCACCTAACTATTGCTATATGATACCTAGCCACATTCCTCCTTGTTTCCCACTTTCCAGAAATTTTCAATTGAATCTTTGGTAAATTAATATAGTAATACACATAGGTTATTTCTCTTAAACACGTTTCACAGCAGAGCACATATTGGCCTACATACAATCCCTAGATAGATGTTTGCTTACATTACAATTGTTCAAGCTTTATTGCTCAAGGGAGTAACTGCTCATATTTTGACACTCACTAACAATGTGTTGTTGTTTAAAATTTGTGTTGTGTTATATTGTCCTAGATCACTTTGTGAATGTGAAAGACAAGATAGTTTTTAAGTATGTTACTGATTTCTCTGAGTTGAAAGTATTCGTGTATTAGGCATTTACGTACTTGAGCTGTCAGTTTCAGGAAGTTACTGTCAAGGAGTTGTAGTCCAGCCTCTGATCTGTACAACACAACTTATTACATCTGTTCTGAGCTAGAGTATGCGCTAGCATTAACAGTCACATACTGTATTTGTGTTTTATCTACTAATACATTTCATAGAAAACATGTTCAGCAGTCCATGCCTATTATCTTTGCATATTCCAAACATTTGTCCTGTTCAGTTTGCACCTTAGTTCTTTTTATTTTACTACAAGGATACATCACATTATTCATATGTACCCTTCTATGAAGCTTTTCTCCCCAGGTCTCAACTAAAATTGGTCACTTCCCATTTGGACTATCCTGGTAATCAAATACAAATAAATAATTATGTAAGTAAAGTAATTAAGTAAATAAATAGATAAATGAACTAGCTAAAGTGGAATAACAAAAGACAAATATCAGAACAGCCATCAGAAAAGCGGCAAACCTTTGAGTTAAACTGATATTCAAATCAAACAGAGGAGGATATCTCATAAATGCATCACTCTCAAATATATGATTGATGTCACCAAATTGCTTATATTATATCAGGTTCTCACAAACTGTCATATACCAAATCATACTAAATATACATACCCTTTCAGATAGTTGTTGAGATGTTAAATATACATGTCTTGTTTGTCTGGCATAAACATTAACTGTGCAACTATTTTATTTAGCTATTTGCTGTTCAGCTTAATTCAGTTGATACCTAGCTAAATTCTCCTCTTAACCGTATTCCTAAGTAGACTTTCTCCTCTACTGCTACTGTGTCCTTAGATGCTCTACTCAACACTGTCCTGAGCAAATTGCCTCCAGTTAAAACTGACAAAAACTTGGAACCTTACTGTCATAGCATACCAAGAAAATTATCTCCAATTAAAACTTATCATAGCTTTTGTTTTACTAAAACAGAAGGCAGTTGTCAGCTACACAAAATCTGCCCTTGAATATTGTGTTTGCAAACTAATTGCATCCCCTACACAGTACCTATCACACTTGTCTAGCTGACTTCTTCATAACATGGGCAATCAGTCTACCTTTACTTCACCTGTTACCAGCCTCGTAATACTAAGTAACATGAGGCCATGTAAAAATTGCCTTAAGCTCACTGATAACTAACTACTATAACCAAGCACTAGGCATATATCTGAGAAGTGGAAATATTTACTTAAACTGGCACAAACTTGTCAAACCAGATAGTTGTCAGAAAACACACCTCCAGCTCCATCAGCAACAGTACTAAACTAACATGTGTTGAGATAGTAAAAAAAAAAACTACCAAAACCTCAAAGGCTTCCTAGGCACTGTACTACTGTGACTAATATAATCCAGCTTCAACAGCATACAAACACCTTGCCTGAAACTCATTTGGCAGTACTTCAGTTAACACAAGGCACTACTACTCCACATGACAATGTTGTTGTAATGACTTCATAGTGAAGTATACTGACACACCACTCACTATGCTCAGTAAGGACAGGGTGATGGTCAACTGTTTCCTGGGTGCCGCAATTTACTATGTTTCTAAGGCAATTAAGTCTCTTAATTGTCCTTCCATATAATATATGAAGAAGAACAAGGTTCTGCTCTGTGCATGCATTTCATATGCTGGCAGGAAACTAATCTTGAGCACTATACTTCCATCACCATGAATGTTACACAATAAAAAAAGATAATATATTTCAACATCTGGCTCAGTATTTGGTGTCATTCTAGGAAGAGCCATTGTGTATCAGCCTTGGAGGAAACTGTCAATAGTCTTACAGACTTCAATAGGGATGCTCTGCACCTTTTCCACAAGGCTCACATATACTGGCAAAGACATTTCCTGTCCCCATACTGCCTTTTTAAATAAAGTCAGTCTCTTAAATCTGCCAGCCTAGACAAACCAAATCAGGCCTATAGCAATGTGGCAACAATCAATGCTAGAAGCCAAAACAAAAAGATGCCAGTGTTTGAAGCCTTGAAAAAATAGATATTTGCACAATTGTGGAAAGATGGTTCTAACATAGTGGCAATAATCCTTCTGTCCTTGGTTCTATTGCCTGTCACTCCTTTAGACCCTCAGATGAGGATTGCTCTGTCTCTGGCAGGAGTGAGTATCAGATTTTATTCATAATCCCATCATCTCAGACCTACTTCAGTTGGATAAAGACCTAGAATGTATGCATATCTTGGATACTACAGTTGGATATACCTTTCATTCTATGGCCAACTACAAAATCCCTACCACAATGCCAGTAACTCAAGAACACTACCTTAAAAAATTAAAATCTTTAACTCTCAAATCAAACATAAGCATCCTGAGTAATTTCAATTAGATATTAACTGGCTAACATACACCACAAAATTAAACATTTACAATCCTTCCTGGATATCATCGACATCTATTGTCTAGTCTAGACCATTTAGTACCTATACCTACTAGGGGCCAAAACATTTTAGACTTAGTTATCACAAACATAGCACTATTATGCACCACACCCATAGTTATCCCCTCACTGATTAAAGCTGAATATCATGTTGTAGTGTTTTTCATAAGATTCAAGTAAAAAAATAGATTAATACCATCAGTTGAATAAGCTTAGTAAGTGCTTTCACCTTACACAGAAAAACCTTCTTCACACTGAAGCAATAAGATACAAATTTGCTTTTAAGTAATTAATTTATCAAAGGAAATTATCATTGTCAATAGCAGAACAGCAAAGGTAATTAATAGTCTTAGATTAATCTGAACACTACCAAGTAGAAAAAAATGAAAATCTCTTATATGGTTAAAGTACAGTTGTGTCCAGTAAGTAAACTTACCATAACAGTAGATGTTCGAATGATTAATGTTGCAGTATCCTTAGTTCTATGGGTTATATCCTCCCAAGAATATAACAGCCAGACAGCTCCCAAAGCTTCAGGGCAGCTTTCTTGGGTCCAAACTGTCAAGCAGCTTAAGCTGAGCTGACTAAAAGACAAGTTTGGGCAAAAAGCCCTACAGAGCTTTCATGCTGTCATGCCAACTGAGGAAGGGTGACTGTACCCGGAGATTGACAATGCTAGGAAAAACAAAAAAATACATATTTACACCATGGCATAAGCAACACACAAAAACAAATGGGATAGAGGGAGGGAGCAGCTACTGCAACACTGATAATTTGAACATCTACTGTTATGGTACGTTCACTTACATAACTGTACTATGTTCATCATATTCCTCACTGCCACAGTAGCCTTAGCTATATGGGTAGATTACTCTTGCTTACTACATTTGGAGGTGCAAGGAGGAGGGTCCAGGAGATGCTGAAGAATGGTCCTAGCAAAGCCTGACCTGGACTTAGAGAAGGATTCAAGAATGTAATGTCTTGTAAGCATAAGTATAGAGGATGAAGTTGCTACTTCTAGAATTCTTTTAAAAATCCAACCCTTTCCAAAAGCCATACATGAAGCCAAGAGCCTGATAGATTGAGGGAGTGAATAAGATAAAATGTATTAGCCTGAGGCAAACATTTGGAATTTTTTTTAACACAGGTCATCCCTTCTTGCCTTCAAAAAAAAAAGGAACAGCTGATCCAAAGATCTAAAAGATTTAGTTCTGTCAAGATAGTAACTGAGTCTTCTGCAGACACCCCAGGTATGAAGAATCCTTTCTCCATCATGTTTAAGCTCACAAAATTAAATGGGGAGTTGGATAGTTTGACCTAAAGCAAATTTGCATTAGTTCTCAAAGAAACCCTGTCTGTGTGGAAAATGAGATAAGGTTGATTCACCATAATAGCATGTGCAACAATTGGGGAGAGATGGGCGAAAAGCTGCCAGACTAGTCATATAGAATTTGATATATAATTCTGGCATTTGTAAATAAATGTAAAAATATAGGCATGTTTTCTTGAGTGTAAAAGAATACTGTGAAATGTTTAACTGCAAAATATCTGACAACATTGCACTCCTCTGGCCCAGTGAAGCATGTTGTGACCCTTTCATGTTAGAATTCAGCTCCAGTGAGTCTGGATGAAGGTTTCATGCCCATTGTTTTAAGGCTAAAGTTTATGACCAGAATTTAGATGTGGAATGTGCTTTATTGCTCTGGTTTCTGTTAGAGTGAACATGTGAAATTACTTATATTTTTGTAAGTTTCTGACCAGGTGTTTGATTGCTAAATAATGCAGTTCGTGGCCTGAGAAGTCCAGACTGTAAAAATTATGTAATTTGGGAGGGCCTAAGAGACATGTTTGTTAGTAATGTTTAAATACTATTTCTCAAAAGAGACTGAGAGCATTTTGATCTTGATATCTAACTCAGCACTCTGCCTAAGCTTACATGTATGTTTCTAGCACTGTGATTTCTTGTAGGTGAACAAAGAAGCCTCCCTTTATCCAAGAAAGGAAATGGGCAACACAGGAACTTTCCAAAAGTCCAGAATACAGCAAAGCCTGTATTTGGAGTACTCTAGGTCAGGAAAGACGGGGAAACAAGGATAATTTGTTTGTTTATTTTCTTTTAGCAACTTCTCACTCTTTTTTTCCCCAGTTTCCCATATGCGCCCGCAATCCTCACACATCTACAAATCATCAAATTGAAAGGTTTAAGCAAAGCTATACCAAGTAGCCAAATTTATAAACATCCACAGCAGAAGCCACCATTACCTTGTACTTAGACAGTCAGACTGGCTAGTTTCCATAGCTCTTCTTCATTCCCATAGAGGTACCCAATCATTTAGACACTACTAGAATGGTATACTTGTTAGACAAATTAAAAAAACTTGCCACTAACCTAAAAAGCTAACAATCCTCACATGTACTCCTTCTCAGCAGCACATATTAACCTAACCTTACCTTACATATATACAAAGCAATGACTTTTTCACAGATGTGTTTCCTACTGTCTTTTGCCTACATACCTTTGTCACCCCCCTCACCCTACTTCCTCAGTCTGACACATTTACCTAGCTGTTCCTCCTTCATCATCTTCCTGCTGTATCTTACCACCACCATAAGTCATTTTGTAAACATAAACAGCTGCCACATCGGTCAGGCAATGTCCATTTAAATAGAAAAGCAGCCCCCTCATGCTCACCTAACTATTGCTATATGATACCTAGCCACATTCCTCCTTGTTTCCCACTTTCCAGAAATTTTCAATTGAATCTTTGGTAAATTAATATAGTAATACACATAGGTTATTTCTCTTAAACACGTTTCACAGCAGAGCACATATTGGCCTACATACAAACCCTAGATAGATGTTTGCTTACATTACAATTGTTCAAGCTTTATTGCTCAAGGGAGTAACTGCTCATATTTTGACACTCACTAACAATGTGTTGTTGTTTAAAATTTGTGTTGTGTTATATTGTCCTAGATCACTTTGTGAATGTGAAAGACAAGATAGTTTTTAAGTATGTTACTGATTTCTCTGAGTTGAAAGTATTCGTGTATTAGGCATTTACGTACTTGAGCTGTCAGTTTCAGGAAGTTACTGTCAAGGAGTTGTTAGTAATGTTTAAATACTATTTCTCAAAAGAGACTGAGAGCATTTTGATCTTGATATCTAACTCAGCACTCTGCCTAAGCTTACATGTATGTTTCTAGCACTGTGATTTCTTGTAGGAATAGTTAAAGCTAGTAAAGATTAATTAAGTATTTTTCTTTGAAATCAGGCCTGTCCTACTGTATTATTTTAAGTTTCTGTGTGATGTCTGAACTCTTAGATATCCCTGTGGTGTAGTAATTTTGTCTTGTGTTTTAATTATTTATTATTAAATATTTATAAAACCTTCTACCTGTGGCTGGTTTATGTAGAGATAAATTATACTTTAGTGCACATTATATATTTATAGAGTTTACTGTCTAAGCCTCTCCAATAAGCCTAGACTGAATAGTCATACTACCATTGGATTATAATATTGCACAGTAATAATCAGACACCTTTTAAGGACCTTTTAGTAGCTGATAATTAACTGGGTGGTGGCAGGAATTACTACCGTATGGTCTGGGTAATAGGGGCACAGCTGGAGAACCTGTGCCAGCCTTTTTCCAGGAAAGTCTGTGTGGTTGTATAACCTCCTCTCAAAGTGTGTGTGTGTGTGTGTGTGTGTGTGTGTGTGTGTGTGTGTGTGTGTGTGTGTGTGTGTGTGTGTGTATGTATCAGCTACCTGGATAGAGACATGAAGCACTGGTTGGACAGAGAGGGTACTGGAGGTTTTAGCTTGCCCAGTTAGGTTGAGACCTGGACCCTATAGCTGTGCCAGTGGGGAGTCTTATTGGGGACCTGATGAGCAAAGGAGCAACCAGCCCCAGACTGACTGTGATCTCTGTGTGCACTTAAGGGAAATTGTACTTTACTGTGGGTATTAATTATCCTTTTCTCTTCTATGAGATGACCTCCCTGGTGTTAGTGGTGAGGATTGAGGCTCCTTGATTGCTGGGCCAGGGCACGGTCCTCACAGTGTGTAACTCAGATACTCTCCCTGCAGAGATATAAGAACCTTAACCAGATTAGCCAGTTCAAATGGTGCAAGTGTTAGTTTATCTATTTTAAAATGATGATCCCGAGGAGGGACCACCAGTTTTTTTGGAGGCCTTTTATGCAACCTATATTCAAAAACATTTTGACATCATACTGCATTGAAAGAGAAAGATCCATGGGCAGACATGATAAAATGGCTGATAACTGCTGAGTTACTCATAGAATAAGAAAGGCCACAACATAATAACTCACACAAATATTGTAAAACCATGAGACCCAAAATTCTGAGGTATTCCCTCATAGTGACCAAAGTCTGACTGGAAAAACATATAAATAGATCTACATATGCATCCATTTTTTCATGTTGAAGAAAAGTTATTTGAACTAAAGTGTCTAGCTGACACCCCAGCAACACAATCCTTTGTGAAGGAGTCATAAAAGATGTTTGAATGTTCTCTTGGAATCACAGCTTACATAAGAGATCTCTCACTCAAATGACAGATTTCTGACAGTCTGAAAAAGATTGTGCAAAAACAAGAAAGTTATCTAAATATGAAAAAATGTTGATAGCTTGCAGCATGCAATGAGCTATAATTGGAGCTAACACTTTGTGAACACTTCTGGTGCAGTGGATAGTACAAAAGGTAAGGCAGAAAACTGTTAATGTGATCCAGGATTACAAAACCTTAAGAAACACCTGAATAAATAGGGATATGATGATAAGCATCTTTTAAATCTAGTGTTGCCATGAGACTTGAATGAAGATGAAGAGGTAACAGGTTATGAAGTGACATCATTATGAACTTGGGCAGTAACACAAACAGTTTTAGAAAAGAAATGCACAGAACTGGTCTCCAAGCATTTTCTTTCTTTGGTACTAAAATCATCCTTGAATAGAAACATTTCCCAAGTTGGGAAGGAGGAACTGGTTCTGTCACTTCTTTGGACAACATATGTTGAAGTACAAAGAGAAATAATGGTCTTGTAGATCAGGAATTATTCCGCTGAAAAGGAGGGATTGCCTCCCACTACCATAAGTAACCTTGATGAGTGATCTTCAGAACCCATTTGTCTGAAACTATCTGTTGCCCAAGAGAAAAGTGGACTCAGATTTTCTGGAAGGGAAAAGTGCTAGTCATTCTGACTTGTTGAACTGTCCTTAGTTTTGGGACTTTCCAGAATTATTTTTGGAACCCCTTTCCATTTCTTCATAAATGTCTGTTTATATGCATATTGTTGAGACTGTTTATGTTGTTTTTTGCCAAAACTGGGTGCTGGGTTAGAGAATCCTTTAGAAAAGTTGGAAAACTGGGTTGAAAAATCTTACAGGTTCCCTGTGTCAGCTTACCTTTTTCATAACATTTTTGATCTCCTCTGCAGCAGAGCGGCCACAAAATAAATCTCTATCCAAGGCAGAATTAAATATCTAATTTTCCATCATGTGGGAGGTTCTGAAAATGCAGCCAGGCAAACCTTTTCAAAACAGTACCTGTGGTCATAACACTGGACGAAGTACCAGCTAAGTCATACACATACTGTAAGCAAAGAGTAGTGACTTATACAACAGAAGAAACAAAATTGTGTAAGGAAGATTTTTCCTCACCTGAATAAACTGCATACAGAACATTCCTCATGCTTTCACAATTAGTCAGAACAAACTTTAATAAAAAAGCCTGATAATTCAAAATTCTGAAAATTAGAGTTGCAGAAACATACTTTTTCCCATATTTACCAATAATCTTCCAATCCTTATCAGAAAGAGTAGGATATGAATCAATTAAATGTTTAGCAGCAATAGGATTAACTAAATGTATAGCTGCTGGGTCAGGTTTGGAAGAGGGTACAAAAACTTAAAAGACTGACAAACTTTATACATCCTATCTGCCTTTTAAGGGGCAGGTTACTGACTATCAGGAAAACTGCAAGCAGTAACACACATACATCCCCCAAAGCTGATAGAACTGGGGGAAATAGATGAAGGTTCTGGAACTTCTTTCTGTAACAGCTCATAATATTTTGTGGGACTGAGAAACCTTAGTCTTCTCCAACTGAAAATACTGGCACATCCTGTTGATAGTCTCAGAGAAATCAGAAACTGAGCTCTACTCTAAATCTGAGTCAGAAATCTGAGGAGAAAAACAATACTTGTCCCTTCATCTTCCTGTCCAGATTTAGAATCTTGAACTTGTTCAGGAAAAGAGGTATCTCTTTTTCTTTTACCAGAAATTAGTTTATAAGAAGGATTACTAGCTCGAATTACACTCTGAGTCAGACCCAGTAAATTATTCCTCTCCAAAGAAATTTGAGATGGAGTTGATATATTTTTTGTTTTTTGTTTCTTTTTGACAAGAAAAATGGGGAGTGCTGCTATTAATGGCAGAAGCAGCTTCCTCAGGGATGGGCACAATGTTCCAACAAAACAGGGAAGCCTTCCTTGTTTTCTCTCCAGGACCGATCCCTGAGGGAACTTCCAACAGCTGCAGAGAACATAGCTAGCTTCCAGTCCATACTGGCTGTGGGTGCTACACTATAGGCAGAGTCACTTACCTGTGGCTGAGGCAAACTGCTGGCCTGCTAAGTCGGCGAAAGCTGTTTGCTTAACCTTTTAGTTTTGTGGCTGGAAGAAGGACTGACCATAGGGCCGACAGTTTGTTCCATGGTCGAGCCAAAAATGGTGTCTCTTTCTCAGGAAAAACAAGTAGAAGATGCCAGTAAAAATTAAAAATCTTTAAAAACTACCACTGTATAAACATATACAAATAATCTCTCAAGAGCAACTCCATTACTTATAGAAACAGAAAAAATATATATTGGCAAAACATCCACAACTTTATTAAATGTACACAAAATGTTGAGCACTTTTGTTTCTATAATTTACGAGAACTTCATCTGCTGATGTTTTCTTTAAAATTTTTGGTAAGTCTGCTGCTGCTGCATTTGTTGATTAACAGTTTTTCCCAGTCCTTTCACTGCATAAATGGTCCTGAAAGAAATTCTGAACATAAAGATGCACAAGGCTTAGGGCCCTGGAAGGATTAACCCTAGGGTGGAAAATTTGTAATACAACTTACCAATCTTATTACAAATTATACGAAGAAGATAACTTTTCTGAAGAGTAGGAAAAAAAGACTAGGTTCTCCTTAAAAAGAGTGAGGGCATGACTGCAGCTGGAAACTATTAGCTTGTTATTGTTACCACAGTCACATGAAACAGTCATACAAGTATCTGGAAGCCAATGAGAAATATCTTAAGGTATCACAGTGCTACTTAAAAATTAGTTCCAGTGCAAGATTTTCTTATTCTTTAGTCTCAGTTTATTCTGCTTTTCTTTATAGTGCCCTAGCTACACCCTTTCATTAAACTTATCCCATGCTCTGCTATGTGAAAACAACCCCCCCCCCCAAACAAGGGCAAGAGTGCACGGGCCAACAGCTGGGCAACAAGAGAGGTACCATCATCTTTTGTGCAATCTGGACTTTTTTGTTTATGTATTTACATTTTTCTGCCATAGATATGACTTTTGTAAAATTGCTTGCTTCTTAATATGCATTTGTAATTCCATCCCAGCTGTCTTCATTTTTACAGTGTCATGTGTTACACCGGCAAACATTGTTGTTACAGTCTTCCCAATGGACCAACTGTAACCCATCTCCCTGAGCTGGGCAAGCCAGTACCAGGCTTTATCCTTTTAAGCCACAGATCTGCTGTAGTGGTCTTAGTTTTGATATGCTCATACTTTGGTGTTTTACAGCAAATAAATAAACCAAACCAATTTACTTGAGCAGATAAATGGAAAACTAGATAGGAAAGGAAATGTATGTAAAACAGGCTTACACTTTAACAGTTTATTTGACGAGATACCACACAGGGGTCTATATAAGATGGTCAAACTTTCAAAAGTTCGAATGTCATATGGTCAACACCATATGATCGAAATTTTGAAAGTTTGAACATTTTAATGGAGATCTCCATGCAGCGCACAATGGGAAGACGTCCCTTTTCTGCACTGTAGTGCAATCTCGGAGTTGATATATTTAAAGAGCGAGGAGGGGGGCTTGCGACCTTGCTTAAAATGTTCAGGTAGGTTATTTGTATAGTTTATTTTTTTATTAGATATTTGAACTTTTAAAAGTTTAATCATATGGTGTTGACCATATGACAGTCGAACTTTTAAACGTTCGATTATCTAATATAGACCCACCACACAGAAGGTTGCTGAGCAGGTTAGAAAGGCTTAACTTGGTCATATAGAGTAGTGGCATGAGTAAAGCAGTCAGTGTGTCTTCAAAATAATGAACAGAGGGTTAAACTAAATGGATTATATTCATCTGAAAAGATGATGATGTCTGGGCTTGCCAGGGGAAGTACTTAGGCTGGCCCTTTAAATGTTTTATAAGCAACAATGCAGAGAGACTGAAAATATTTTTTTTCTTCACTGGTTACATAATTTTATGCAACAAAATTGTTAACACAAGCAGAGACTGAAATGATTTAAGGTGGATCGATATAAAACATGACAATTTGTATCTGGTGCAGAAAATGCATCTAGGATTCAGAATCCTAGAAAAGAGTGCATAGCTGGAAAATAAGTAGCAGCAGCAAATGGGAAAATGGACCTGGTGGTCATAACGAAACACCTAAAAGTAAACAAGCAATCTATAACTGAGCAGGAAGGAGGACTGACATACTACTGAGATGCCTATGAACAGGCATCCTTTTCAAAAAGCAATAAATTATTATCTATCTATAAAGACAGTTTGTTAAGGCTGCATATAGTGTATTGTATTCATGTCTGTCAGTCATCATTCTAATCAAGCAGATTATACAGAGCAAGTTCAAAGTCCACAAAACTAGACTTGATCCACAGTTTATGCACGAAGCAGTACAGAAAGGGGGATATTATAAAATTTTAACATGCAAAACCTTGAGAGAAGGGAGAAAGAAAGGAAATACAACAGCAGATTTTATGTACCTCAGCTGTGACACTGGAGTTCAGTCCCTATAATGGCAGAAACTGGTACTATCTCCAAAGGGCCAACACAGTTCAATTTAAAAGCACCTTTAAAAAAGAGACTTAATAACCTTTATGACAAAATAAAAGAACTCTCATGAAGGATTGGATAAAAAAGAAATAATCTCTTCTGCTTATTCAAGCTGCAGTGCAACTAATATATTACACAAGTAAATGCTTCTCATTTGTTTCCATAATCTATGTCCCTGTGCTGCCATTTTGTCATCCTTTCTTGCTCAGCCTCTGTTCTCACAGTGTCTTTGCACAGCTGCTGCTCCAAGAGCACTGTACAGTGTGCCATGTGTGGTCTCAGGAACAAGTAAAGAATAACTTCCTGTTTTTTTCCTGACGCTGCGTCTCTTTTTGCTTCCAGCCACTCCCCCTGCCTTATGCTAACAACCTAGAGATCTGATTTTAACTGACTTAACAAAAGGACAGACTTGAACGCTTGAAATGAGCTTTCACTGAAACAGAAAAAGAATTCCAAAAGAGGATGTTTCTTTTACCCAAAGTATAGAAAACGCAATGCTTATTAAGTATTTAATAGAAAAGGTACAGTGATTATGCCATCGCCCCAAAAATCATGATACAGTGTTTCTTTTGTTTTGCTGACAGCTTTGTATATGAAAAATTAAACTGTTATTATGCAAAATCCTTTATTACTCTAAATTCTTTCTACTGTCACTCATGTAGGAACCCCCTTAGTTTTTATTATCATGTGTATTGATTTGCACTTTTGTTTGCACCGAATCTAATCTGCTGCACATATGGCCATTATATAAACATACTTTTTCCATCCTATCTACCCCTTTTTGTCTGTTGACCCTGCTAAGGAGCTGCCTATTTCCATATTCTTCATCGTGAATTTTACTATTTTTTTTCTGGGTCTAGTTGTCAAGACAGCTTTTATGTCATGTATTACACGTAGACTTCCTTCATGCTTAGCTAACATGCATGTTATTATCTGTGTGGGACTTGGACAAATGATTTGCTGAAAGTTGGGTAGGTCACCTCCAAACCTCATTCATTAGCCTGTTTGCTGAGTTAGTCAAGGAAGTTTATTAGACTTGTCTGACCCAAAATTCCTGCTATAAGTCTAGTATTACCTGAAATCCTGTGACTCAGTGGCTTTTAATATACATTTCTAACCAGAAAGACCAGATTCACTGGTATTTTTTTCCATATCTGTCATTCTCATTTTGTACTATGGAAAAATATCTCCCTTCTCAAAGTCATTGAATGATACTGATTGTTCCATGATATTGCAAAGACAAAGATCAGTGCTATGAAAATCATTTTTATGTATAGTTTTTGACATCTGTGTAGCTGGCCATCATCTATTTTTGTTGTCTGTCCTCGCTCTCAGATGCTGAAAGACATCTGAACCTCTTGCCCTAATACAATAGTGATCCTGTGGTCAGAGAGGAGACCAAGGCATGCCAATGCAGCATCATACATGCTGCTATAGGGATCTTGTCTGTTATGCCCTACTTATGACCTGCTTACACCTCCCTGACATACACTGATTGGAGACCACTAAGACTGACAATCTGCTGGTGCCTACCCTATTATTATTAAACCAGGATAAGAACCCTCAGTCTCACCATCATCCTGTACTGAAAACCGATCTCTTCCCCATTAATAAGCAAGCTGTAAAATATTTCTTAATTCCCCCACCACCCGCCACCTCCTCAGGGACCGAGCTCATTCAGTGAACCAAAATCACCTGGGTAACAGTCTGGGCACCATCTCTTTGTGTCATAGGACCAGCTCAGCACTAAGAAAATCCCATATCCTCTTCGTTTAGAATTCTGAGTGAATCCCAAATATGTTTCATTGCTTTACAACCTTCAGTTTTAAGAGTTCACTCAGGAGCAAACCTATTCATCTGTTAATATAGTGGTTTTAACCCCACTCAATGTGAACCATATTCTCATGTAGTTATCTGCCTTCCTGTTCACTTGTGAGTGCAGATTATGTTACACTAAATATTGCCAGAACTCTTCTAGCTAAAATGTTAAAAGGCTCTGTTAATTTGAAATGGCGGCCTTTGTTTGAATGAAATAAGTTCATTTAACCACATGTGGAACTTAACGGGAAAGTAACATATTTTGATTTCATGTAAAAGAATATGAGTTCAGTCTGAAGTGTACACTGATAGATCAACACAAAGTTATAGCCATTTTGATTAATGACTTTCCTTATGCACTGTAAAAGAAAAGTGTTTGTGCACTTTTACATATAAATTATTTATTCATATTACTGAAATAATGCAATGTAAGGGAAATTCCATCACTGTCTGTAAGGCAATTACTGTCTATAATTGATGTTGAAATACGAGGTGACTTGTGTGTTTTACTTTATGTTTTATATGTTAGCACATTTGTACCATGACCTCTGTGTTAACAGATTTGTACCACTATTTTATTTGATAGGTTAATGATTTATTCCATCAGTGCAGTAGATTGCTATCTTAAAGAATTTTTCATCTTGCTGCCTTTATTTCAGGTATGCATTACATTTTATTCTTTCACGTTAATACTTTTTATCTGTAAATAGTTTGCTGGCTAGCACTCAGTACTGGGTTTAGACTAGTTACTAATTTGTAGCAGATATTTTTCTTAGTACAAAAAGTTGCTATTAAGCATTGGATTGCTCATTTACTAGCTATTTATTAACTGGTAGGAATGTTCTGGCTATACATTACCTTATGGAAATTTGCTGCATTTGTTTTGTATACTGTTGGGTTTATGATTACACAGAACGGATGAAGACTGACAATGCATACATAGTTTAAACCAAATGTAAACATGGAGGCTTGGAAAGAAAGTCTGGTGCTCACTGGTTCTGAGAACATTCAAGATTATATGAAGGTTAACACTGCAGTTGACAGGAGTGTAACTGTTACAAATGTCTTTGCAAATGAAAGAGAATGCACATTGATGAATATGTATAAAATGACTTTAAAGAAATATTCTTAATGAAAGGCCAAATTATTAGTTAGGGATACAGCTCGGTCAACAAGGAAGGTATGTATTACAGTTTTCCTCTGTATTGCATGTTTGGTTATAAAATACTTTTTTACTTGCAGTGGTTTCTCATATGTGAAGAATGCACTGCCTATGTTATAATAAACAGTTAAGATGTCAGTCATTTGCTAAGCTAATTGAAACTGGTTACTTTAGAAATGGGAGAGAAAAATCATTCTTTGCTGTGTAGTTATACTAATTTTCATATTACAGTAGCAGACATATTTAACTTTCATCAGATATAAGTGAAATATTTTCTTCAGTAGCAGACCAGTTTTTCAGTAATAATGGCCTGGCTATTCTCTGACAGGTCAGTTTCTAAATTATTTTGAACAGTTTCTCATGTTATTTAAGTTTAGAATTTAATTGTAACTGTGCATCAAACATTTACCTTTTCTAGTTGTCATGTAATTGAGTGGCCCTTTATAATAGTACATTATAGTGGTGGGATTTTTTTTTAATACCTATATATTTTTATGTACTGCCCTTTAGGATTCAACTGCTTTATGATCTCAGATATTCATCATTCTGAATTCCTTTTAGCTGGGAATCAAATTTCTATTTTATAGTTTGCTTTAGATAACCCCTTGGTTACTGTGAATGCCTCCTTGAGGGGAGACATGGTCAGGATGCATGGGGTAAAAATGACCCCCCCAAAAAAAAAGTTATTTCACATACATTTTTCTTAAAAAAAAGATTTAATAATAATTCTTATGAGCAATAACTCAATATGAGCTTTAGGTCACTACAGATACCAAAGGAAAGTACAATGTTTTCTTCAGTTACATTTATGTCAGAAAATTAAAGAATAATATAAAACATGCATTGTTCTCATCAGTAATAATACTGTACACACATTCTGATCACAGTGATATAGCCAATATATGACAGACAAACTTAGTGCTAACTTTACCTTACCTACCCATATTGTTGTCGCCAATTATCCCTGAACATTTAGCATTTAGCATCCTTTAAAATAATCTTGTAACAAGTCTTAGAATTCCCATTAAAGGCTAAATATATTGCTCCCCTGGGACCTGATAACATACCAGGCTGCATTCTCATCAGTGCCAAGGAGGCACTATTTGAGTATTTGCATAAAATATTTCACCTTAACCTATTCACTGAGTTTGTGCCTGATGCCTGAGGACTAGTCAATGTGATTCCCATAAACAAGGATGGACTAGTCAATGTGACTCCCATAAACAAGGGTAATCCTTCTACAGAACTAAATAATTATATGTCCATCAGCCTCACCAGCCTTATATGCAAAGTCATGGAATGTGTCATAGCATAACTCATTAATGATTACAAAGGTAACTTAGCTTATCTAGATTCCAATCAGTTGGTTTTGTAAAGGGTATGTTCTGTTTCCTGAACCTAGTATGCTGCATTAAAAATGTTACAGAGGTTGTGGAGAGTGGTCACTCCATGCATACTGCTTATATTGAGATGGCCAATCGTTTTGATACTATACTTCATACTGGTATTATCGAAAACATAGTCAAACTTAATGCCCCTACATTGCCCTTTGTATTGCAAACTGGCTATCCAACAGATTCTATGCTGTTTAAATTGCTGATGTCCTTTTTTAATGCTGAATTCTAACTAGTGGGGTGTCACAGGGATCAGTGCTTGGGCCTCTCCTGTTTGAAGCCAACATTCCAGAAATGTAGATATCCCATTGCTGCTGATAACTGCAAGTTGGGTACTAAATAACTCCAGCAAGGACTGGAATATACTTATACTTGGTGTACTTGAAATGGTCTCAAGCTAAATGCAAAAAAAAAAAAAAAAAAAAGACAGCGCAGTGGCATCTGCTAAAAAAGCTGCTCTTGTTTAGACAGACATGATCGTAAGAGACCTGGGAACTTAAACAGACAACACTTTCTCTCATTTCATCATGATGTTTCCACCATAGTCAGGAATTCCCTTTTTTAATTTTTCCATATCTTTTGGGTTTCTAATACCATGACGGGAATGGACCCTATTCCTAAGTCAAAGTACGATTAAAGTTCATGAAATTAGCATTGTTTCAATCTTTGATGTCAGCCAAAAGTGCTCTTCACAGCACCTGCAATGTGCCCAGTAATGACTTCTTCTGCAGTTCCTACATAGTTATTTGCATTGCTAACATAACTAAATACGATTGTAGATTCTTTTTTATAAGATCCATTGCTCCTACTACTGCTGCAACTGTCTGGGTATCTTTCTTCACACATTGCTCTCAATTCTACCTGCAAATCTTGATATTTTATGACTTTGTATCTCTCTATATGCAAGGCACTGTAGTCACTGGGTGTAGTGATTTGAGTGATCAATGCTACTTTTGCCTTCTTTTCATGGACCACTATATCTGGTTTTCTTGCATCTTTCTTTTGAACTGCTGATAATGGTTGATCTCACGTGATGTAGACTTCATCATTTTTTATGCTTTATAGTTCATTTCCAGTGTTTTTCACCCACTTCAGTACCATAATGCTTGCACAATCCCCAGTGCAATGGTCTTGCCACATTATTGTGCCTTTCAGTAGACAGTCCTTCTGCCATTAGTATGTCACAACCAGCAACAAGGTATGTGACTGTTTCCAATTCTGTTTTACAAAACCTACATTTGTCTGTTTCTCCCACATGTTCAATGGACTTTGTAAACCAACATGTACATATCCCACCATCTTGAGCCACTAATATTAAACTTTCATCTTTTGGGTTGAATTCAACTCTCCTTAACCATTCCTGCATTCGATCCTGAACAACATGAGGTTCTTCCAGAAGTTTTCTTTACTTGCAACCATATTTATGCATTTTCCACATTTCTTGCCTTCTCATCTGTTCCTTCACCTTATAGTCTTTCTTTTGTTTTTGGCAAATTCAGTTGTTGCCTGATTTTTATCTACTTCTGGTTTGATTTCCATTCCTGCTTGATGCCAATATGCTTCAGCTAGACTAAGCAGGGAAGTCATCTTGGATTTATTCTCCTCATGTTTCAAAACTTTCACTACTTTTGAGTCTTGTGAGGTCAGCAGATATGTGTGCAGTCCCACAATTGCAGATCTATACATGTAATCAATTTCAAGAAGGCCCACACATCCATTGGAATGGGGAATATATAATCTTGGTATGCACTGCTTTTTATAAATCATTTGGTAAGCATGAAGCATACTTCTTGTTTTGCTGTTTACTTTATCCAACACATTTTGAGGCCATTCAATCACTCCAAAACTGCAAGTTAGGACAAGAAGAACAAATTGGTTTACAGCTTGAATTTCAGGATTAATTTAAGTCTTCTAAAATATTCCTTACAAAGTTTTATTCACATTTGTTCATGTTTTATTGTTGATCTTTCATCAGTTCCCAAATATTTATACACTCCATCTTGCTCAAGTTGTTTTATATTACATTCTTGGTGCTGCAGTTTTCCTTCTTTAAAGGTTGCTTCTGCACATGTATCAAGACCAAATGACATTATATCATCTGAAAATCATGGCCTAACTGCAAAGTGGTCTGGCACTGTTTCATGGTCACTGTTGTGACACTCCCAGTCCAGTTAGATAAAATTTTGTAAATAATTCTATGTTATGTGTGAATAATAATATGATTTGTATGCTTGCCTTAAAAAATGTAAGAAAACTATATGTTCTGTACTTTATTTCAAGATTGTAACCACAATGCACCCTGCTGGAAAACAGCAGAAATGTGTATAAACTCTGCCTATGTAAATATGTTTCATAGCAGAAACTGGAATATACAGAGTTAACGTGAAAAACTCTAAGAAAATAAGTTGATAAAGAAGTTTACAAGTGTGTTTACCAGAGCTAGAAGACAGAATGTCTGCAGTTGGAAATTCTTTCTATTGTTTGATACAGAGGTAATTACAAGTTTCCAAGGTAATTGTTTCACAACTTCCAGTTTCTGGCAAGCTTCTAAGAGTGAATTGTCAGCTTCTTAGATAAAAATTTTTTTTTTCATAGAGACATGTTAAATTCAGTTTAGCTCGGGAACTAGATGCAAGTGTCAAATAGTGATATCATCTAGCTAAGCCAGCAGTAATGTGTATTATTAATTTAAGAACTATCTCACAGAGAGCGAGAGAGTGCATTTTGTATTTTGTTCTGGACACTGGTTAACAACTCGCCAGCACTTGCCTTGCTCTGTAAGTAAGTTATTTAGAAGATAGTCTCTCTTAGAGATAGATAGGAATATAGTAAGATTAGTGTAGATGTTTCTATATTTATATGATACTGTCCTACTAAGTTATTTTAAAGTATTTCTTGTGACTGTGAACTCTGCTGTCACTGTGTTGAGTTAATAAGTATTGTCTTGTGCTTTTATTATTTATTATTAACTATTTTAAACCTTTTAATTGTGGCTGGTTGCTTACAAATATTTAAGCTCTTAGAGTAGTTGCATGTATTTGGTGATACTATATAGGCCACTCTAGAATAGCCTTAAAAGTTTGGTCACACTTACCATTTGGATAACAGTAACATTACACAGTGGAATTGGTCACCCTTTGGGAAGGGCCTTATAGTAGCTGATAAGTAGGGGTTCTGGTGGCAGTGCTAACTATCTTATGGTCTGGGAAAAAGGGGGCATAGCTAGTAAACCTGTGCCAGCCTTCCCCAGGTGTGTGTTTGTGTATAAATCAAAGCTCAAAGTGTGTGTCAGCTATTTGGGCAGGGACATGAAGCACTGGTTGGACAGAAAGAGTGCTTTGAGGACTTGGCTTGGAGCCCTGGCTAAGGACTCCACTCTATAGCTGTGCCAGTGGAGACCTTATTGGGGATCTGGAGAGAGAGTAAGAGAGAGAGAGAGAGAGAGAGAGAGACCAGCCCCAAACTGACTGTGATGTCTGTGTGCTCTTAAGGGAAATTGTACTTTACTGTGTGCGTACTTGTCATCCTCCCTGTGTGCACACCCCTCACTGGTGTTAGTGGTAAGGATTGAGGCTCCTTGATTAGTGGGCCAGTGCACGGGCATCACAACTGCAATGTAATTGATTACTGTAGGGTGTATCTTACACACTTTGTTTTTTTGTAGTCAGTCCATGTCCTTTTTACAGTTCTCCATTATGACTTTATTTAGCAACATGTGATCCTTTGTTCCATATGACTTTCTTTTAGTACCCTTTTGTTCTATTGCCATGATTGAATTTTCTTCTAAATGACTATAAAATCTGTCAGCATCATTTCCGGTGTATAGTTTATACTTCGTCGGAAGGCAACTTATTGGTCGATAATTTTTAGGATAACTTGCAGGTTCACTCTTAAGAAGGAGCATTGTTTTTCCCTGTTGTTAATCATATTGGTGTCTTTCGGGGTGCACATATAAATAGTTCTTACTTATGGCTTAATCTTTGTGCAAAGAGTTAATACTTTTAGCCAGAAGTTCAGCACTGCATCTGGGCTTGGGGTTTTCCAGTTGGAGGCTTTTCTTGATGTTATTTCATTCTCTCTGGCCATTACTTCATCCCATTTCATATCCTGTCCCTTTGAACTTCTTATTCATTCTTTTACTTCTTCTATCCATTTAACATCTTTGTTATATTCCAAAGGATCTTCATAGATTTTTCTTCAAAAGGTTTCTATTTCTTCTTTTTTAGGTGGTATTTCAATTCATTTTACCTTGTTTCCCAATTCTCTAGAGAACAATTTAGGGTCATCAATAAATTGCTTATTTTGTAGTTTTCCTTTATATTTATCTGTGTATCTTCGAAGTTTTTCTGCCTGCACTGAGATTTTTAGTTTATGATTTGCAACAGTGCAAGATAGATCCTGATCCATTATAATACTGTGCATTGCTTTTATCACGTCTATCTTCCTGAGTATTTTTGTTGATTTGTTCCCTCTTCTAAACTCTATTAACAGTGACATTTCTTGTTTTAATTGCTTTATAGTTTTCTCTGTTTGATACCCCCATGTTGGTATTCAATTTCTCCCCTTCCTTTCCCACACTACCCTGTGTTCCTGTGGTAGAACTTTATCAGTTATTAATTTAGCTGCACAGTAGTATACCCTGTTTACTTCTGTTATAGCACATGGATCTCTATGAAAAGTCCTAATTACTGTATTCATTTGTTTTATCAAACTTCTGACTTTTGGGGTTTTATTGACCTGCTGCAGTCTTTCTTTCATTGATCTTAGTATGTCTATCTATCTCTATTAAATCAAGCAATTCTTCTCTTAGCTCATGTTCTTCTAAACTAAGAGCACATTTGTTGTTCTCCATTTCCTCTGTGCATTCTATAGAGAGTTCTATAGCATCTTCCTGGGGCATGTTGTCTTCAATTTCATCCTGTGTCATCATTCCCTCTGTCATATTAGAACTCACTGGCCCATCACTTGTCAACATTGACTGTGTCAGAGTTGCCACAGTTTCCTGTTACTTCACTTGCTGTCCAACTTCAAGTGAACATTTGAACTGCTTTCCCAAGGAAGGCTCCAAAGTATCTTCATATGCCAACTGCCCAGTTTCTTCCACTTCCACTGGTTTCTCCTTAATTAGTATGTCTATTGCTCTATCCTGCTCTGGTGCTTTCTGAGCTAGATTTTCTACACTGAATCCTTCACTTCACATGTACTCCATAACATCAGTTTCTATTTCTTTAACTTCTCCATTACTAATCTTCTTTTATACTTTAACTCTTTGTCTTCTTATTTTTTGTATTGTAAAGCTTTCCATGTCCGGTTTCCTTTGCTTGTATTTCTCTTCAAATATCTTTGGTGCTACTCTTTTTGTATTGATTTATGTTGCTTTCTCCTTTGCATAAATATCACACCACATTAAATCTCTCTTGCTTTCCCATGTCCATATTTCTTCTTCAGATGTTTCCTGATCTTCCTGTTTCTTCTTGCTTTGGGAACTCATTCCAGCATTTGGCTCATTAGCAGCAGTACAAAAGAACTGCCTACTCACACCCTTGTTCTCCCCCTCCCCTTCCCTGTTTATTACCTCAAGCCAATCCCTAAGTTAATAAATATTACCATAGGCACCATTTTTAAAAATACAATCCACTCTGCTACAGGCCCCATGAGGAGCTCAGTGTCTCTCCAGTAAGTGTTTTACAACTGTAAATGCCTATTTATGTTGAATTGTGTTAGATATTTTACAACTGTATATGTTTATGTTGAAGTGTGTTAGACATCTAATATGATTTATGCTTTATTATTGGAAGTTACTATGGCATGCTAGCATTTTGTCTGCACCAAGTTGTTTTTAGTATAACAGTATGGTCTATTTGCATAGCTGCACCTTGTTCACTAATGTTATTCATGTAAATGTGTTGTGTGTAGACAGCTCATACTGGTGTCTAATTATTTCTATATAATTGTGCTGTTACTGGTGGATAGAATCACATTAGAGACCCAGCTGCTCGCTATATTTTTATCTGTGACTGCATAACTGTCTGATGCGGTTTCTTCTAACAGATGTTTTTCCAATTGGCTCAGTATCTGCATATACTAGTAGTTAGTAGCTATTTGCTCAGTTTGTTTTTTGTAATCTTTATAATATATCTTTACCATCTCAAAAGTGCTTACTCCTCTCTGTATTCTTCTTTTCTAGACCTAACACCACTCTAAGTATTCAACTGCGGTACCACCTTTATCATTCTTATAAGAAAAGCGCAGGCTGGGTCTGAACTGTCTGCAAACAGCTAAAGTTAACTTTGAGTATGTGTCTACCTGTTTGAGCCAATATTCATTTTCCCCTGGAGAGCACTGTGCTTTGGCTTTTAAGCAGCCCCCCCCCCCCACACACACACACACAAACTCATCTTACACTTTCTCTCTTATTCCCTTCTGTTAGCAAATAGTATCCATAACTGATCAATACTGTGTGTTTGTTAATTTAAACTGAGACCACAGTAGCCTACTGATACAAGGTTATCCTGTTTTTCCACCTGATAAATGGTTAAGAAATGACTTACAGTTTCAGAGCAGTCCTTGGTCAGTTCTGATTGTTTCTTAAACACAAACTTGTCTTTGCTTTGGCTCATTAGCAGCAGTACAGAAGAACTGCCTGCTCACACACTTGTTCTCCCCCTCCCTCTTCCCTGTTTATTACCTTAAGCCAATCTCAAACTTAATAAATATTACCTGCGGCAGGCACCATTTTTAAAACTACAACCACCCTTTGTCACAATCATATATTCATTTATCAGTTTACTCTGTTACCTGATTGTTTCCAGCCCCCTCATAAGAGCAACTAACAGGGTCTCTATATGCTTCGCTGCCCACCCAGCCCCCTTTTACCTCCCACCCCAGTGGTCCTACCCTTATTACACTCACAAACCCCTCCCATCTTTCCAATAGCCAACCACAGCGCTAACCCAACACTACCTCCTCCATTTTCCCACTACTATCACACCTCCTCAACTAACATGTACAAGCATACCTTACCTATGCTCATTGTATGCACTCTCCTTGCATATCTTACATCCTACCAAAGCTCCATCATTCCCCCACTCAACCACTACCACTTGAACTACTACTCACAACCACCACTCATGTCTCACCCTCACTCAGCTCCCCGCCAACTCAAGAACCATCCCTATGCACCCCTGCATATTCTACCAACTATATTACTCAAACATAAAGCATCCCTACAACTTAACATAGTAACCCTCCCACCATAACTATTACCCACAGAGCACAATCATAAAGTTTCCCTAATAAACAAACACATTCAAAAACTGAGAAAACTAATAACCTCATGCATATCAAAACTAGCCCTAAGTGGAGACATCCACCCCAACCCTGGCCCTACCATCTCCAACCCCAATCCTCGTAATCAGACTAGAAACCACAACTTCTCCCATATCATAGCCTATAGAAAGCCAAGTGACTTCCTTCTACTAAGCCTAAATATTAGAAGTATATCCAACAAAGTCCATGAACTCCATGCCACCATAGACTTGTACTCCCCAGATATAGTCATCCTGACATAAACCTGGCTAAAACCTCACGTTACCAGTGAGCAAATACTCCGTACTGGTTACGGCATATTAAGAGTAGACCAGCTAAACAAGAAAGGAGATGGTGTAGCTATAATATTTAAACAGCATCTAAACATCCAGATCTTAAAATCATCAGCTCCACAAATAGGCAATGAAGAAATAATATATACCAACCTCAAAATAAACCAAAACAAAACCATCAATATAATTGGATGCCACATCCCACCTGGCCAAAACATTCCTCCACTAGAAAACCTCCTCAGCTGGTCTACCCACCACCCCCCCAATAAACTATCATTTTAGGTGATTTCAATATTGACTGAGAGTCCTGTTCTAGCAACAATCCAACCCATCATAAAAACCTTCATGGCTTCACCCAACTAGTCCAGTCGGCAACCAGGATAAATAAAAACTCCAGCAAGCACACTACCCTGGATCGGATACTTGTCAGTAAGAGCCTCCAGTCATATATAACAGGCTGCTTATCAGATAGCCTCAGTGATCACTCCCCAACATTCCTACTCAAAAAATACCTATACCAAGCTAAACCTGTCATCTACCATCAAATATGTAAAAAACTAAACTTTAACCCACTCACATTCATGTCATCCGTCAAAGAATGTAACTGGCATCCCCTAAAGTACCACAGTCTTGATGACGCAGTTGAATTTTTTAATACTACCTTCCTGAGCATCTTTAATTACCATGTCCCCATAAGACTTTCCAGAACAAAAGCATAACCCACCCCATGGCTACAGAAAACCACTAAGTCATAAATGAAAAACAGGGATAAAGCCTGGGAGCACTGGCACAAAACCAAAACCCCCTCAACTAGACAGAAATTCCTAGAACTACGCAATAGAGTTAAAAAGCTAATAAAACAGGACAAATTCCAATACTACCAGTCTGCCCTAGACTCCTCTCAACACAGCCCCAAACAATTCTGGTCCTCCATAAACTCCATCATCCACCCAGGTAAAGTCAGTACCCCTCCTCCTAACATCCCTCACTCCTCCAAAAATATTGCTACCTCATTCAACACACACTTCACACAAACCATACTATCACTAGCTAAACAACACAAGCCCCTCCCCTCCAACCCACATCTTCAGCTAGTAATCTCCACACTGCCTTCTCTTTTTCTCCTGTACCTACCTCCAACATAAAAAAAAGCTCTTAACTAAACTTAAGCCCACCAAATTAGCAGCAGACAACCTCCCAAGTGAATACCTACAAATCGCAGCTGATGCTCTGGCCTACCCAGTATCCATCTTGATTAACCGATCTCTGTCAGAAAGTTACATTCCCACACTGTGGAAAGTATCACATATAATTCCCCTCCACAAAGGCGGCCCCTCCACAGAACTAACCAGTTACAGCCCCATAGCTATTCTCTCTCCACTCTCCAAAATACTGGAGAGATGCATACACTCTCAGGTCTCAGACTACCTCCTTACTAACAACCTCCTTTCCAATACTCAGCATGGCTTCCGACCAAACCATAGCAGCACCACTGCCTTACTCTCCTTTACTAACACTATCCTTCAGCATAAAAACAATGGCTATCTCTCCTCTGCTACTTTCCTAGACCTATCTAAAGCATTTGACATGGTCCCACACAAACAACTCATCTCTGTCCTCAATAACCTATCCTTCTCTCAATCAGTCACCAACTGTTTTCAGAGTTACCTGTCTGGCCGCCAACAATCCATTGTATGGCAGAATGACATATCTCCCCAACTACCTGTCTCCATAGGGGTTCCCCAAGGATCCATCCTTGGACCCCTACTCTTCTCTGTTTTCACCAAAAATCTAGCCTCTACCACCAAACATGGCACACTCATACAATACACAGATGGCTCAAACATCATCTGCTCGCCCAGTCCCTACCCAAACTGCAAAAAGTCACACAGAAAGCCTTTTCCTCTGTTGAAACTTGGTTATCCGATGCCCAATTAATACTCAACCAAAACAAAACTAAACTACTCATCTTCCAACCCACCAAACATACTCAAAACAACTCTCACGTTAACATCACAGCAAAAGACAACACTACTATATACCAAACTGAACACACTAAATTGCTAGGAGTGGAAATAGACAATAAACTAAAATTACTGGAGGAGCGAGGCCTAAGGAGGTGCTACCTTCATGTAATAATGGACATAAAGTTACCCATCCTTTAAACTCCCCACTACCTTTCAAACAACGAGCCCCAACACGCTCAACAAGCAGGGGGAGAGGCAAGCGCAAGATATCTGGCGACAATTGGGGGACCAGGAAAAAGAGGTTTTGAATACATTGTTCTTTAATATGTCTTCCAGGGTTCTGACTGATACTGACTGCTCTATATTGAATAAGGGGCTTTCCTTCATACCCTCCAAAGGGAGTGAATTATCGGACACATTGATTGCCCTACGTAAATTCACCAGGAAAGTAGCCCTCAAACTGCTATTTAAAGACTCAGCAAGTTCTGTTGCGAACATGATATTGTGGAGCTGAAAGGAAGAGTTTGTTCGCCATACCTAGCTCTATTGAAAGCTTCCAGAAGGCTTGCGAGCATGATTTTTATGTCTACTTTAGTGAATGCGACATAAAAACTATATGTGAACTTGACTGCACTTCAGAAACAGAGCTTGGAAGCTCTATGTAAAGATACTAGTTTAACTTTCAGACCTGCCGATAAAGGGAGGGTCGTAGTAATGGATTCCACGGCATATGACAACTGGATGTACGATATGCTTAGTAATGGCGTTGCATATTGTCTTATAAATAGATCAGATGTTGTTATAATTATTAGGAACATCCACGATACCCTTTATGATCTTTTGATGTCTAGGTGTATTAATAAATCTTTGTATGAATACCTTGACATTTGGGATGAAAAATGCCCATGTCACTCTAAGTATTCAACTGCGGTACCACCTTTATCATTCTTATAAGAAAAGCGCAGGCTGGGTCTGAACTGTCTGCAAACAGCTAAAGTTAACTTTGAGTATGTGTCTACCTGTTTGAGCCAATATTCATTTTCCCCTGGAGAGCACTGTGCTTTGGCTTTTAAGCAGCCCCCCCCCCCCCCCACACACACACACACAAACACACACACACACTCATCTTACACTTTCTCTCTTATTCCCTTCTGTTAGCAAATAGTATCCATAACTGATCAATACTGTGTGTTTGTTAATTTAAACTGAGACCACAGTAGCCTACTGATACAAGGTTATCCTGTTTTTCCACCTGATAAATGGTTAAGAAATGACTTACAGTTTCAGAGCAGTCCTTGGTCAATTCTGATTGTTTCTTAAACACAAACTTGTCTTTGCTTTGGCTCATTAGCAGCAGTACAGAAGAACTGCCTGCTCACACACTTGTTCTCCCCCTCCCTCTTCCCTGTTTATTACCTTAAGCCAATCTCAAACTTAATAAATATTACCTGCGGCAGGCACCATTTTTAAAACTACAACCACCCTTTGTCACAATCATATATTCATTTATCAGTTTACTCTGTTACCTGATTGTTTCCAGCCCCCTCATAAGAGCAACTAACAGGGTCTCTATCTGCTTCGCTGCCCACCCAGCCCCCTTTTACCTCCCACCCCCAGTGGTCCTACCCTTATTACACTCACAAACCCCTCCCATCTTTCCAATAGCCAACCACAGCGCTAACCCAACACTACCTCCTCCATTTTCCCACTACTATCACACCTCCTCAACTAACATGTACAAGCATACCTTACCTATGCTCATTGTATGCACTCTCCTTCCATATCTTACATCCTACCAAAGCTCCATCATTCCCCCACTCAACCACTACCACTGTACTACTACTCACAACCACCACTCATGTCTCACCCTCACTCAGCTCCCCTCCCGCCAACTCAAGAACCATCCCTATGCACCCCTGCATATTCTACCAACTATATTACTCAAACATAAAGCATCCCTACAACTTAACATAGTAACCCTCCCACCATATCTATTACCCACAGAGCACAATCATAAAGTTTCCCTAATAAACAAACACATTCAAAAACTGAGAAAACTAATAACCTCATGCATATCAAAACTAGCCCTAAGTGGAGACATCCACCCCAACCCTGGCCCTACCATCTCCAACCCCAATCCTCGTAATCAGACTAGAAACCACAACTTCTCCCATATCATAGCCTATAGAAAGCCAAGTGACTTCCTTCTACTAAGCCTAAATATTAGAAGTATATCCAACAAAGTTCATGAACTCCATGCCACCATAGACTTGTACTCCCCAGATATAGTCATCCTGACATAAACCTGGCTAAAACCTCACGTTACCGGTGAGAAAATACTCCATACCGGTTATGGCATACTAAGAGTACACCAGCAAAACAAGAAAGGAGACGGTGTAGCTATAATATTTAAACAGCATCTAAACATCCAGATCTTAAAATCATCAGCTCCACAAATAGGCAATGAATAAATAATATATACCAACCTCAAAATAAACCAAAACAAAACCATCAACATAATTGGATGTCACATCCCACCTGGCCAAAACATTCCTCCACTAGAAAACCTCCTCAGCTGGTCTACCCACCATCCCCCCCAAGAAACTATCATTTTAGGTGATTTCAATATTGACTGAGAGTCCTGTTCTAGCAACAATCCAACCCATCATAAAAACCTTCATGGCTTCACCCAACTAGTCCAGTCGGCAACCAGGATAAATAAAAACTCCAGCAAGCACACTACCCTGGATCGGATACTAGTCAGTAAGAGCCTCCAGTCATATATAACAGGCTGCTTATCAGATAGCCTCAGTGATCACTCCCCAACATTCCTACTCAAAAAATACCTATACCAAGCTAAACCTGTCATCTACCGTCAAATACATAAAAAACTAAACTTTAACCCACTCACATTCATGTCATCCGTCAAAGAATGTAACTGGCATCCCCTAAAGTACCACAGTCTTGATGACGCAGTTGCATTTTTTAATACTACCTTCCTGAGCATCTTTAATTACCATGTCCCCATAAGACTTTCCAGAATGAAAGCACAACCCACCCCATGGCTACAGAAAACCACTAAGTCAGAAATGAAAAACAGGGATAAAGCCTGGGAGCACTGGCACAAAACCAAAACCCCCTCAACTAGACAGAAATTCCTAGAACTACGCAATAGAGTTAAAAAGCTAATAAAACAGGACAAATTCCAATACTACCAGTCTGCCCTAGACTCCTCTCAACACAGCCCCAAACAATTCTGGTCCTCCATAAACTCCATCCTCCACCCAGGTAAAGTCAGTACCCCTCCTCCTAACATCCCTCACTCCTCCAAAAATATTGCTACCTCATTCAACACACACTTCACACAAACCATACTATCACTAGCTAAACAACACAAGCCCCTCCCCTCCAACCCACATCTTCAGCTAGTAATCTCCACACTGCCTTCTCTTTTTCTCCTGTACCTACCTCCAACATAAAAAAAAGCTCTTAACTAAACTTAAGCCCACCAAATTAGCAGCAGACAACCTCCCAAGTGAATACCTACAAATCGCAGCTGATGCTCTGGCCTACCCAGTATCCATCTTGATTAACCGTTCTCTGTCAGAAATGTACATTCCCACACTGTGGAAAGTATCACATATAATTCCCCTCCACAAAGGCGGCCCCTCCACAGAACTAACCAGTTACAGCCCCATAGCTATTCTCTCTCCACTCTCCAAAATACTCGAGAGATGCATACATTCTCAGGTCTCAGTCTATCTCCTTACTAACAACCTCCTTTCCAATACTCAGCATGGCTTCTGACCAAACCATAGCAGCACCACTGCCTTACTCTCCTTTACTAACACTATCCTTCAGCATAAAAACAATGGCTATCTCTCCTCTGCTACTTTCCTAGACCTATCTAAAGCATTTGACATGTTCCCACACAAACAACTCATCTCTGTCCTCAATAACCTATCCTTATCTCAATCAGTCACCAACTGTTTTCAGAGTTACCTGTCTGGCCGCCAACAATCCATTGTATGGCAGAATGACATATCTCCCCAACTACCTGTCTCCATAGGGGTTCCCCAAGGATCCATCCTTGGACCCCTACTCTTCTCTGTTTTCACCAAAAATCTAGCCTCTACCACCGAACATGGCACACTCATACAATACGCAGATGGCTCAAACATCATCTGCTCAGCCCAGTCCTTACCCAAACTGCAAAAAGTCACACAGAAATCCTTTTCCTCTGTTGAAACTTGGTTATCCGATGCCCAATTAATACACAACCCAAACAAAACTAAACTACTCATCTTCCAACCCACCATACATATTCTAAACAACTCTCACGTTAACATCACAGCAAAAGACAACACTATTATATACCAAACTGAACACACTAAATTGCTAGGAGTGGAAATAGACAATAAACTAAAATTTGACATTCACATATCCATGACCATAAAAAAGTCCACAAAAAACTAGGAGCGTTATACAGAAATAAGCAACTTCTCACCAAAGCAGCAAAGATTTCAATAGCAAATTCCCACCTTATCTCCACCCTACTTTATGCCTCTCCAATATATACCAACCTAAGACAATGCGATCTAAAAAAGATAGAGACCTGCTACAATAAAATCGCCAAATTCGCCTCAGAGGCATCCTACCATAGTCACCACTGTCTCTCACTTGCTGAACTGGGCTGGCTTGAACTCCCTCACCTCCTTCAATGGTATCAACTATCACTCGCCCACAAACTAGTAAACCATCCACTAAATGTCCCATCCCTGCAAAATCTACTCCAACCCTATCGGACTACCAGACTACTAAGATCCAGCAACAAAAATCACTTGCAGATCACTAAAGCCAATAACTCTGCTGGTGAAGCACTATTCTCTTGCGCCATAGGCAAATTATGGAACTCCCTCCCACCCACAATTACCTCCGTACCATCATGCATCCACTTCAAAACTTTACTAAAAGCGCACCTAAAAACATGCTGGCTATGCCCTTGCAACTCCCACTCTAATATCACCCACCCCATCCAACCACTACCTTTCTTTCCACACCACTAACTACCTTGATTATAGCAAGCTCAGATGCTCATAAGCCTAGTACTTATTATACAGCAGGAACTTCTTATTGTAACATTTGTTAATGTCTGTTATGTACTTCGCAGATAATGATTCTAGTTGTCTACTGATGTACTATGTTCTTCATCTGTAAATATGTTTGTAATTAATTGCTATGTTAAATTGTTAATCACTATGTAATCCAATGTAACTACTGTCTGTTTATTTTAACTGTGGAGCATTTCTCCCCGGGCCTCTGCTGAAAATGGACCTACGTCCAGTCAGACACTCCCAGTCAACAAATGTAAATAAATAAATAAATCATTCTGTGCTGTGACCTCTGTTAGACCTTCTACACCAAATCCTTCACTTTGCAGGCATTCCATAACTTCAACTTCTATTTTGTAACTTCTACTTTACTAATCTTCTTTTCTACATTTCCTCGTTGTGATATTATTTTTTTATTGTGAAATTTTCCATATATGGATGCCTTTACCTGTATTTATCTTTGAATATCTTTGGGGCTGCTTTTTTTGCATTGATTAATTTGGCTTTTGACTTTGTATAAGTATTGCACCATATCAAATCTCTCTTTCTTTCCCAAGTCCATATTTCTTTTTTATATTTTTCAAAAATCTCTATGTTTTGTTGTTTAGATTTTTGCACTTTCTCAAATGCTTCTTTTTCCAAACAGATCAAAGTTTATATAATGTTTTTCACAAATCTGTTGTATTAATGAAGACAGATTTTTGTTTGATGCATCTGATGTTTTTTTCTTGTGTAATTATTTTTCTTTCCTCTAATTTCTCTCTTAATCTTTTTGTATATCTTGTGTCTGGAAATTCTGGACTTTTTGCATAATAGTAACAATACATAATGTGTTTCTTATCCTCAATAGTCCGCTCTATCATTTTTATGGCTCTTCTGATTTTTGTGGACTGCTACTTCCTTCTACAACAGGGGGCCATCCTTCCCCTGGCCCTGGCTAAACACCATTGTAGAAATGTTTCCCTATTTTGAGGATTCTACACTGTCATGTTTTCCATTCCTGACACCAGTGCACCTACCAGAATTGGGCACTTTTTTATCCTGGGTCTTGTGCATGCAGCTATCTTTTTTATTTTTGACCTACTTCTGTCTATGATATATCCTATATAAAATACAATATGTGTATCACTGTCATCTGGGTGAGATTTTGTGAACAACAAGGTCCTCCTCATGAAGGTGCTCACCGAGACTTGAGGATGAATTTTATTTCAGCAATACTGCTCTCTTTTGCTTGCTAACTTATCATCAATCCATTTGGACCACCATCTCTCCATTTGGACCCCTCTATCTGGCCTGGTTAATTTCCAAGGAAATATCTTGAAGATCTTAAGAAGTCATTTTCCCGCTGTATTTGTACCTTATCAGGACCATCACTGAATACAGTGCCCCTTTGGTATGCAAATATTCAAGCATATTGTTAATCTGTAAAGGCCCCAAAGATTTCTAACCAGGAAGATTCAAGGCCTTAAATGCTTCAAATATCCTGGTATATTAACATGACTTTCCTTATACCCTGTACTCTACTGACTGTGATGAGATGACCTGTATCACATTTAAGCCATGAATAACCCAGTCCTATTTGGCATCTTATTTTTTCAAAACAAGAGTCTCTACAAACACCTGTAATAGAGACCTCAATCTACTCCAACAAATAAACAACACTCTTTGGAGGATGCATTCCTAATTCATTGTGTTCCCAGATTATAAAGTAAGTTACCATTTCAGGTCAAAGTGTGTCTTTGACTCCCCTTATGTCTAGTCCTAACAGCCGGATAAGCAGACATGAATTTATATGACGGTTACCATGTATGGCCCCTGCATTACTGAGGCAAGCACTATTAAGTACTTGAAAAAGGGTGGCAAGAACTTGTGTTTGAGCTTAAAAGAGCATATGGCTTGACATCTTACAGGGCCCTGCGAGTGCATGCTTAGCATTGGTCTGATGTTCATATGTTCATAGAAGCCAGTTCACAACATTTTGGATGGACTGAATTTTAAGACATAAGACAAATGTTAAAATGCTTATATTTAATTCTAGGTACTGAGACATACCTAATAGTTTAATATGTCTGTTTACAAAAAAATCTAAATTCTAAGACTCATTAAAACTTTTCAGTCTGTTCCTGTGAGTTGCTGTAATGTATGTGATGGCCTATAGCAGTAGAGTAGGCAGAAAGACAAATGTGTTAGCTAGTGTAAGGTTTTAAGGTGAGGAAATTAAACTAATCCATTCCTGCAATGCAAATGTCCACATGTGAAATATATCCCAATCCTTCCAATTAAAGAAAACAAAGGAAACATCTGACAGAAAAATAGACCTAGCAAAGATAAACTGATTAAGAGAGGGCAAGTGATTATGTGTTAACTTGTATACATATACCAATATTATGTGTTATTTCTCCTACTCTAGAAACTGTCTTGCAATAGTTTTTAATAAATAAACCACCCAAAGGTATGTATTAGAAAAGCAATAATGTCTGGCAGAGTGGGCATTACTGGGAAATAATGGACTGGCCAGAGGAGTTGTGAAGTTCAATGCCACAACCAGAGTGTTTCCCCACCCCTGGAAAGCTTGAAATGCCTTTTAAATGTATGTATAGAGGACCAAGTTGTGACTTCTAGAATACAGCTAGAATCCAACCCTTTTATAAAGCCATAGATGAAGACAAGGTCCTGGTAGACTAGGCCTTGACCCTGCCTGAAATATTTTTATTGTGGTGAGTTTAACAAAATGTAATAGCCTAAGACAAAAATTTGGAAATAATCCTATCATCCAGGCAGTCTGCTGAAGTTGATTGGGGTAGGGGTGTATCATACACTACTGATCTTGTGTGAATAGATCTATTATGTGAGAAACCTTGTGGTAATTGCCACTTTGAAAGGAAGGGAGAACCACTGTTGCCTAGGCCAGAAGGGAGTCATCACAATAGTCTTGAGGAAGTCCTTCTGAATCTTTAGACTTGTATATCAGTGGAAAGGGTGGAAATCCATACAGGAACATTTCCATTAAAAGAAAGGAAAATGCATCTGTTTTCCAGGCCTTCATGTGTGGAGTCCTGGAGCAGAATTTTGCCAGCTGATTGTTCAGAGTAGGCAAAGAGGTATACTTGAGGAACTGAAGTCATGCTTACTTAACCTGGTAGGTCTTTTTAAAAGGTTACCAAAGCAATGGATGAAGGTAATATGGTACACACCACATACCTCAATCTGGCCAAAGCTTTTGACACAATTCCCCACTCAGGCATAGCAGAAGAGCTAAATAAACTGGGACTAAATCCCTATGTCACCTGTTGGGTTTCCAACTGGCAAATGATTGGTGGCCCCCAGGGTTCTGTGTTAGGATTTCAACTGTTTGGCATCTACATTTCCAAAGTAAAAGGCAATAGTAAAGGCCTTTCTCTGTTTCTTATAACTGCAAGATAGGAGCAGTCATTGAATCCCCAAATGACTTAGTCATCCTGCAAGAAGGTTTGTCATAAATGAATAACTGGTACCAAAATCATTCCCTGAAACTAAAATGCATTATTGTATCCTTTGGGAAGGCATCTACCCTAGGGAATTACTACATTGATGATATAACCCTGAGCATTGACCTAGGTGCTCAGGATTTCGGAACTTATGTGGATAGTGACCTAACTTTTGACCAACATATGCCCATTGTTCTAAGAAAGTCATTGTATATTCCACAGCTTATGAACAGAGGCATTGTGTCTAGATCTAGGTGATGGCATTGCCCCCCTTTAATTAGCCCTCATTAGGCCAATCATTGAATATAATGCCTCCTTTGGTATGTATCTGTCCATACACTTACAGCAATTACCATACCCACAGCAATACCTTTTTGGGTTTCAAGGCCTGAACAACATGTCCTAAATGGATCAACTCAAACACCTGCCACTATACTCAGCAACCTACAGACTGTTAAGAAGTGACTTGTGTCTGGCTTACAAAGCATCCTCTGACCCAGTACTGATGGATTTTCTGCACATCAGCAAGTCAAATGGCATCATAAATTCTCAGACTAGGGATCTAAACCTCTCTTCTTCAATTTCAGCTAAATGATTTGGAGAGACAGGCATATCATGCAGAGGATACTGCTGCTGTGGACCTGTCTCTCCATCCACGTAAAAGAAACTCCCAGTCCATATTCAAGTGCAACTTAGATCTATGGATGTGAAACAGAAAATTTACCTGCTGACTACCCCCAGTATTACTAATGGACCATGCATCGGTCTCCTCAAATAATCTATGGTATGATCGCAGTTATTCTCATTAGGGATAATATATAATTATCAGCCACGGGATGGGTAAGGCCAATCTCTAACCAAATGGGATAGGTTAACTGAGAACAAAAAAGGTAAATGGCTAGGCTTAAAATGACCCATAAAGGCATTAGCATAGTACTTATTTAGGAACCTATGAACTCTCCACAGATGGATCAGATCTTGGAAGACCACCTAATCTAGTTTCCATTTGTGAGGGTTTGCCCCTTCTTCTGCTCAGCTTGTCTACCACACAGTTTTGCTCTGACAGAATGTCAGATGCTTATAGAGTGAGATTGTGTTGTAAAGCTATACCCCAAGCTAACATTGCTAATGTGCAATGGGGTTACAACCTGGTTCCCCCTTACTGGTTGATGAACCATATGACTGTGGTATTGTCTGTAACAACTTGTAGAGGTACTGGGGACCAAAGATGATTTAGAGAGTTGAGTGCCTTGATCAGGGTAAACATCTATTTAATATTTTTGTGCTTGCATTCTGTCCCTGGGGTCCCACACCTTGCAGTTTTGTCTCACCTGAAACTGCAGTGCAAGCAAAGGCTGGTGTATGTGATGACTGACTGCTTTGGGGCTGGGAGGGAGAAGGGGAGAGACCTAAATTTAGGGATATATTCTATCTCCACCAAGTTATTTCTCTTCTAACAAACCCCAATACTGGTGTTTGAAAAGACATAAAATGTTGGTTCTGGGACCAATGTGGTTTCAGATACCATTATATTTTTCTCATATGGAGTTCTGTCAGGGATATCATGAGAATCATGTATGCCATGAGACCCAAAATCCTGAGATATTCCCTAGAAGAGACCTAAGTGATGGTGCCTTACAGGGGGAAGAGTTGTATAGACTAATCTCTTTGGGCATCTACTGTGGTGCACAATGTCTGCAAGATAGGAGAACACAGATTACAGACTGTGCACTGTGGCAGGGCTAGCCATGCTGTGAGCTGGCTGTGTTGACTAATGTCATCAAAATGGGCATGAGTATTTGCTGGAGGTATGTGGGTTGAGGACCCATCCTACTCTGATCCACACAAGGGGTCCATGCTAATGGTGGGATGGGTGTATTTGCCCCTATTGGCCAGTGTGGTCCCACCATAAAGCCCACCAGCCTTGGGTCAATAAGCTACCATGCCAGAATCCAGTTGCAAATCTTGAGTTACCTGGGATAGCTCTGTTGAATGAAATCTGGACATAAAACCAATCAACCTGCCAAACATGAACTAAGAATTGCCACACTCAGTGTAAGTTCACTGACAGGATGAGTCTTGTAAATGGATGACATAATGATAAGAAGGAAGCTGGACATCCAATAATCCATAAGAATCCATGTGACAAGGTGGAAGGGCTGTGCAGCAAATCCAGAGTCTACTACTTAGGAGGAAGACTAGAAATGTTGTGGGAATTGTGTTGAGGGAAAGGCTTGAGAAGACAGTGAGGGATATCATCAGAAATAGACTCATGGTAATCAGACCCCAATGTAGTAACAGAGCACTATTCATAATCTCAGCCTATGGCCCAAAGCTGGGTCTTGATAGTGAGGAAAAGAGTGCATTCATACAGCAGTTGCAGGGGTTACTTGATAAAGCAGGTCATGAATTGGTGTTGATAGTGGGTGGCCTGAATGCACATAATGGGACAGACAGAACAGAATATGAAGACTGCCTGGGTCCACATGGGTGGGGCAACAGAAATAAAGAAGAAGAAACCATTCTATACTTCTGTCTGGCCAGTGGCTTGATAATAACCTACAAGTGATTCAGAAAGAGAGAGACAGTCACAAGATCACATACAAAAGTAGTCAGCATTCAACTCAGGTAGACTAGTACTTATAGTAAGGAAAGCACAGCTCAGAGCATACACCACTGGTTGCCACAATCAGCTGCAAGCAGTGCTCAGAAAAGGCTCTAAGGTCAACAGAGACCTGGCTGATGAACTGGAAGTTGACTGGAAAGAAAAACAGTTCAAGGAATTACTCAGGGATCTAGCACCTCAAGAAGAAGATGACATAGATGGAGTTCAAGAAGAATGGCAACACTTCAAAACAGCAAGTGTTAAGGGCTACAGAACAGATATACTGTCAAGCCAGGTATGGAAAAAATACAAAGTGAAATTCTGGGCCTTTATCTTTGTCTGAAGGATTTCAAGCCTGCCTAAGATATGACACTACTGGTGATTCCCTGCTAGTGTTTCCCACCCACACTCCCATTTGTCGGTCTTATTTTTAAACCTGGTAATTCTAAGCTTTCCACCCCTACTGTAAATTGAGCTTAATAACCTCCTCCCTTTCTACACTGTTACTGATATCTTATTTTTTTTATTTGCCTTTCCTTATGCGTATATTAAAAAACTAACTTTTGCCTCTTATTTTCTGATTTACTAGATAGCTGTTGGTTAAATTAGTGCATTTTTACATTCTAGCAAGCACCTGTTTACTCATCAAGGTTAGTGGATTTTATTTCAAGTGCACTGGAAGGTAGCCTGGTCTGTCTAGGTTGAGGAAACACTTGAGATTTTTGCATGTCGTTTTACTGGCTGGAGAGCTTATTAATCACCTTACCTTGTTTTTAGTATGTTTATAAATTCTGTACAATTGAGTGGCTCTTGGTTCATTTATACAAAGCTAAGTACTTTTATTGAATAATTATACTTTTCTGATCTGTTTAAGGTACACTGCTGTATCCGTATCTTTTAAGTTTGTTTGTGGCAGTACTTCACTCTGGATACAATCTTAATGTGCTATTACATTAGGAGGACTGGGATTATTCATCTAGTGGCTGTAGATGTTTACTTGGTCTTTCCTGTGCTGGGAAACTCACAAAAGAGCTTTAAGTATCTTTTCTTTGCACTACTCTTATATACTGTTATTGTACTTCTGCAGTTTAAACAAATTATAATGTTTGCTGCTGCTTTGCACTGTATTTTACTACTGCATGTGTTGCACTTTGTATTTTACACCAACTGCTGCTTTTACTTAATTTAAGAAAAGGTTTGTTTGTGCTATTTTATTCTGTTTCGATTATTAATTCAAGAAAAACTGTGCTGCTTTTTACACTGTTGCTTTTTTTTTTTAATTAACAGCAACAACAAAAAAAATTATCCTTTTTTTCTGTTGTTCCGTTGCACTTCTTTTGGCTGTAGTATTGACTGGATTCAGACTGGCTGAATTCAGTTCTGTTTGTAGACTTGAGCACTAAATATTAGGACATCTTTTTTTTGGAGAAGCCTTCCTGTACCTTCATGTCAGGAGTGTACAGTAGGACTATCTAATTGAAGGTTACTGGTTCAGGGCTCAGTTTGAGATATTTTGTTCGTGCAGGGCTCAGTTTGAGCTTTCTCATTAGTGCAGAGCTCAGCTGGAGCTTTTTCTCCGGTTTCTTCATATTAATTGCTTTGCTATTGCTTGCACATAGCACGCCATCATGCAGCGGGAGTAACTCTTGGTGGTTATAGATGCAAAAGCATCAATAGTAGTATTTTCCCTTAGAAGCAGCTATCTAGTAGAGCAGTTCTTGAATAGCTCTCAGCTGTTCGGTGAACCATCCAGCAGAGATTTTGCCTCTTACCTATCAACATCAGACCCTATAGATCCCCTCTGTTATACACCTCCTACTGTACACCCCATAGGGTAGTCACCCTAAAATAGCTCCCTGCCTGATACCCCACCTTTTTCTCCTTATCTGCTGAGATACCAGGTTCAAACCTTGCATTATGGACTGTCAGTTTCCCTCTGTTTCTCCTACCAGCCTGGTGGACATTTTTTTTTTTTTTGTGACAGTGTAGCAACTGCCTCACGTACACTGACATCCCGTTACTCCTAAATCACTCAAGTACAATTTGCAAGAGATGCTCTTATACTAAGAATCTGGAATCACTACTCTCTTGCGGCCATAACAGCAACACTAAACAGGTTGTCAGCTCACACACCATGACTCCTATTCATGATATGCACCCAACACATAAACCTTAATATGCAGAGGTACTCTCCAGAAACCTACCTAAACACCAGAGACCTCCAAACACAAACATGCTATACCTAGCACAACACCCAAAGCACCCATTATACACATAACAACACTAGCACCTGTGTCTCACCAAATAAGCCCTTAAGGCAATGCAGAACTATTCCAAAAGTTTTAGTTATAGGTGACTCTGTAGTGAGACATACAGATGCCCCACTCACCAGGTTGAACAAGGAGAAGGTTACTGTCAGCTGCCTGTCTCATGCAAGAATTCACCAGATCACAAATGCAATCAAGTCTCTCGATAACAAGTAGTGGTATGACTCTTGCATTGTTCATGTTGGTGTGCACGACTTGAGATGTACCTCTTTGGACTATATCAAGACAGATATGATTGAGCTCTCTGAGTATGTGCCCTAGGCAGATATGTCCCTAGATTTGAGGAGCATTTTACCCTTGCCTAGGATACCACAATATAAGCAAAAAATGATTGACTTAAATAATTGGCTTAGTTTCTGGTGTCATTCTTGGGGGATCCAGTTCCTGTCAGCCTGGAAAACATGATGGATAAAACATGCTGATTTGCCAGAGATATTCTTCACCTGGCACCTCTTGGCTTTTGGTTGCTGGCTAAGGCACTTGCCTCTCCCATAATGTCTTTTTTAGCAATGTCACAACAACAAAATTATGAACGTGAAAATATCAAACACAAAGAAACTAAGGGTCATGCTGATAAATGCTAGGAGTTTAAATCAGAAACTGCACTCTCTGGAAGCACTCCTCTCCCTGGAAGATGTTGATGTCTATGCAGTCACAGAAACCTGGCTCATGGCCACAGAATGTACCCAAACTTTGTAAGGCTGCAATGCCTTCCACACTTTCAGACTGCAAATTGAAGGTTTGAGAACCAAAGGAGGTGAAGTATCTATCTTCATTAAAGATAATTACACCTCTAGACTGGTTAGACAAGAAAACTCTATGGAGCTACTCCAAGACCAAATTATCATGGGTAAGACACCCCTTCAGGTCATTGTCAGTTACAGGTCCCCCTCTCATGAATCAGGATGCCCACACAGCTTATTTAGACCTACTTGGGACAATTAATGTACAACTTAACACTCTACTCATGGGTTACTTCAACTACCCTTCCATTAATTGGGAAACTTATATAAGCCCAAACTCACTAACACAAAAGTTCTTGGACTTTGTTAACTGAAATGCCCTGGAACAAATAGTGCATCACCCCACAAGGGACTCCAATATTCTAGGCCTAGTCCTCACCAATGTGAGTGCCCAATACAATGCCTCAGGTGTAGGGCTCACACTGGTTAAAACTGACCATAAATCAGTAATTTGAAGTAGCAATAGCACCAGAACTCCCCAAAGGAGAAGTGAAGCTAAACAACTTCACCAAAGCTAACTATACTCTCCTAAGGGAAGGTATAATCGACTTCCAAGCTCCAGTTTCCACAAATCACATTGACAGCTGTACTAAGGTATACACTGATGTCCTGTATAAACATCTGCATAAATTTATAGACACAGCCATGCCATTAGGATTAAAGCAAGATCCTCAAGAAAAAAAAACATCCTGGTGAACGTCTAGCATTAATAAATTATACAATAAGCGAAAGAAGCTGCTGACTGAAAATGCAAAAGCAAGATCCAGGAATTAGAAAAGCTCCCTCCTCAGCCTAAACAAGTAAGTAACCAACTCTTAAAATCTTCAAAGAGCAACTATGAGAAAAATGTAACAACCATAGCAAAGGAGAACCTTAAGGCTTTCTTCAGCTACGTCCCCAACCTAAAATGTAGGACTCAGATGTTTGTTGAACTACTTGTGGATGGCATCACACATACTGACTCTGTGGAAATTATAAACCTGCTAGCAGACAGGTTTGGCAAAATTTTCACCCACTTTCTCCCCCAAGCATACCACAAAGCATGTCTTCATTATCTCCTCTTCCCTGCATCTCCAAAGAGCAAGTCATCAGTGCTCTCTCCAAGTCTAAGAACACAGCCTCTATGGGACCAGATGGCATTCCAGGCTGTGGTCTTAGTGTTCTAACAGAAGACCTAGCTACTCCAATAAGCACTGTAATTGACCATAGCCTGAGTACTGGCTGTGTCCCCACTGAATGGAAAACAGTGACTGTGATCCCCCTCCACAAGGGCAGCCCAGCAACAGACCCGGATAACTATAGACCCCTAAGTTTAACCAGCCTCATCTGTAAGGCAATGGAACAAATCCTCATGGCCCTCATAAATAAGGATATAGGTGACCTCCAAACCCTGGATCCATCCCAGTTCAGTTTTGTCAAGGGTAGGTCATGCCTGGTAAATCTGGTGGACTTCTTTGAGAACATGACCAGAGCCTTAGACAATGGCAAAGCCACACACACAGCCTATCTTGACTTGGTCTAGGCCTTCAACACAGTCCCACATTCGGGCATCATTGACAAACTAACCCAGTTAAATATCAACCTGTGTTGTCACGTGGGTTGCATACTGGCTCACAGATCAACAACACTCCGCCAAAGTGGGAGATTGCACCTCTACCAACAGACCTGTCACCAGTGGGGTCCCACAAGGATCAATGCTGGACCCCCTCTTGTTTGCCATATAATTCTCAGAAGTCCAGGCCAAAACAGAGGGGCTGTGGCTAACCAAGTTTGTGGATTATTGCAAGTTAACTGTTATCATTGAATCCCCTAGCGATGTCAGCATACTTCAAAAGGGCCTTACACAGACCAGTGGTTGGTGACAAAGCCATGGTCTTAAACTAAATTCTAAAAATGCATCATCATTACCTTTGGTAAAACAATGTACTTGCTGATTATAAAATACAGTAATACCATCTGTACCAATTCAGTAGTGAGAGACCTGGGAACACATGTTGACTGTGACCTCATCTTTGAAAACCATGTGTGTGCTGAGGAAGGCATTCTGCGTCACTCACCTGATTAGCAAAGACATCGCCATAAGAACAAAAGAGGTTATAATGCCCTTGTACTCATCCCTCATCAGGCCTATTATTTAATATAATGCTCACTTTGGTACGTACTGTACCAGACACCTCCAGCAACTCGAGAAACCTCAGAGATTTTTAGCTAAGAAACTTCAGGGTCTCCAGCAGATGTCTTATACAGACAGACTGAAGTCACTGTCACTGTACTCAGTAGCATATAGACTACTTAGAGGTGACTTGTGTCTGGTTTACAGGGTTACTTTTGACCCAAATCTAGTGGAAGTGCTGCAGATCCGTAAGTTAAATGAGACTAGAGTCACCCATTCCAGGGACCTCAGTCTAGCCTGCAATATAAACAGGACCTGCTAGAGAGACAGATAAATCTCTCAGAGGTTGCCACCCCTCTGGAATAAGCTTCCAATCCATAGCTAGCAGAGCACCTCCATGACCCTATTTAAGGACACCCAGGATGGCCGAATAGGAAACCATACATTTCTGCCAGGGATTGCCCCAGCTTCTCTCCTGGACATGGGTAGTCCTTGTGAGAAAAAAAACTTGGACATAAATGATATCTCTCATCTCGTATTACATTGGGATTTAGCGGCTAGGCTTGTAAAGACCATTAGGTCGATAGCCTAGTAACATCCTATGACCATAAAGAAAGCTGATGGTGGAATATAGAAGCCCAGCATTCCTCTCAACTGTACAGATTTTACTAGAATGCCCAGATTTCTGCTTTGCATTTTTTGGTTCACTTTTCATAAACTTGTGGTTTTCTGGCATATTAGTGGCAGATCTTTAAAGACTGAAGTTAGAAAATAATGACAGACATTTGCATTTTTGACTTCATATCCTCCAGAAAATTCATTCTAATGCAAAACCTGTTATTCTATCAACTTCCTAAGTTTTTAAGAGTAATATTTAGAAAAACTGTCCCTTTTTTTGGGCCTTTGTCCCACTTTTACTTATGGATTTGTCCATCTTTCTTGATCTAAGAGGTTGAGAGATATTAAGACCAGAAAGTCATCAAAAGAAGGAAGGAGTGCAGGAAAAAGTGGGAGCAAGAAAAGATGGAGTAAACTAGAAAGGAATACCGGTTGGCTAGCAAAAAGGCAAAGAACGGAGTTGAATAACAAAGAACAAGGGATCAGAGGCACTCTACCAGCTTCTGAAGAGTGACTCAGTGGATGGCACAAGGAAACTCTATCAGGTTGCAAGGCAAAAATAGAAGGATAAAGAAGATAGTCAGACACCCTTCATAAGGGATGCCAGCAACAACCAGCTCACCAGTCCACAGGACATCAAAGGCAGATGGAAGGAGTACATCCAGCAGGTTCTGAATGAAGAAAACTCCCACAGAAGCTGTACTACCCCAGTTACAGCCTACAGTGAAAGGAGAGGAGACCATCCTAGAACAAGTAAGAACAATACTATGGAAAATTAAGTCAGGGAAAGCAGCAGGCTCAGATGAGGTCACACCAGATATGATCAAGATGATGGGTGAGGTAGGGGAAAAATGGATTCTGAGGGTACTCATATCAATATGGAGAGAAAGATGTATCCCAGATGACTGAAGAGTAAGCATACTCATGCCAGTGTTCAAGAAAGAAAGGCATTCACAACTGTGGGCAGTACAGAAGTCACAAACTTATATCACTCTGCATGAAAGTTCTGGAGAGGGTGACCAATAAATGAATACTCAGAGTAGTAGAAAACAAGATGGGAAATGAGCAGTTCAGATTCAGATCAAGATGCAACACAACTGGCCCAATGTTTGCAGTAAGACAGATGCTTAGGAAGAAGCTAGAAATGAGGAAAGAGTCCAACTATGCATTCCTAGACGTGGAGAAAGGATATATCAAGGTTTGAAGAAAGTTGATTTGGGCAGTCCTGTGGTAGTTCAAAGTCCAAGAAACACTAGGAGAATTTGTGCAAGCTATGTACAATGACCCAATGACTCAAGTATGAACAGTTTTCAGTCTTACAGAGGGATTCGTAGTGAGAGTGGGTGTGGATGAGGGCTCAACTCTGAGCCCACTGCTGTTCACACTGGTGATGGACTACATTAGCAATCAGGTTGGAGGAGACAGATTAACAAAGTTGCTGTATGCAGACCATGTGCCTTTAAAGGCAGATTCTGAGCAAGAACTTCAGCAAATGACAGGGGAATGGAATGAAAAACTGAAGGCACATGGGATGAAACTCAGTACAGATAGGACAGTTGTGATGGCAGCAAATAGGGGAAATCAGAAGAAGCTGCTTATTGAGATAGAAGGGAATATAGTAGAACAGGTTAACAGCTTCAAGTATCTGGGAAGGGTGATTGAGGAGAACCGAATTCAAAATGAGAAGGTGAAAGCTAGAATCACGTGTCTGCAGCCATCTGGCACAGAGTGTCAGGGGTAGTGTATGACAGAATAATGCCAAAGAAGCTGAAAAGTAAGATGTATAAAACAGTGGTGCGACCATTACTACTGTATGGCATAGAAACCTGGGCAGTAAAGGCAGAGCAGCTGAGGAAGCTAAAGGTGATGAAGATGAAGTTCCTGAGGTGGGTGGTAGGATGCACACTGTGGGGCAAATGAAGAAATGAGGGCATAAGAACAGAAGCCAATGTAGCTCCAATTACAGAAAAAGGTAAGAAGAAAACAGATTATGGTTGTTTGAGCACCTGTGCAAGAAAGCAGAAGACAATCTGGTGAAGAAGATTTCGGACAAACAGGTAGAAGGCAAGAGGGAACAAGGATGTCCAGCAAAGAGGTGGATGGATTGTGTGAGAGAAGACTTGAAACAGTCAGGTATGAATGTCAAACAAGGTAGGGGAGTCACTTTGAATGAGAGATGGCAACAAGTGACACAACATCCCGACCCCATGTAAAAATGGGAAAAGGTGATGGTGGTGATGATGATGATGATGATGATAATGAGTGACCTTAGTGGAAAACCTTTGGAATAGCTCTAGATAAAGGCCTATTTTTTTTTCCTGTGGAAGAAAAGCTGTTTGAATTGAGGTGTCTAGCTACCACCCCAGGAACACAGTCCTGTGTGAAGGAGTCAAAAATGACTTGTGAATGTTCTCATGGAACCCCAGCTTCTGCTAGAGATCTCTAGCACAAGTGAGTGCTTCTGACACTTTGAAAAAGGTTCTGCAAAGATAAGTAAATCAACTAAATATGGAAAATGTGGATACCCTTTAGTCTGCAATGAGCTATAACTGAAGCCAGTCACTTTGTGAGCATTCTTGGTGCAGTGGATAGTTAAAAGGATAAAGCAGAAAGCTGATAATATGATCCAGCCAGACAGCACCTTTAAGAAACACCTGAAGCCTAGATAATAGGGATGTGATGATAGGCATATTTTAAATCTAGTGTTACCAGGAAAATTAAATTAATTTATTTATTGACATTTGTTGACCAGGGAAAGTCCACTGAGTTAGAATAATGCATTTTCAATGGAGGTCTGGGAAGAAAAGCTCCAGTAATAACTCAAAGTTACTACAAAATACAGCCAAATAAAATTATTATACAACAGCATACAATTTACAATAGTAAGAATACAGTACAAGGACAAATAACACTTCTTATTTATTAGATTTTCTGTAGCAGGCAACTGAGTAAATGTCAGGAAAATCCAACTAGAATAGCAGAACTTTATTTGGGGTTAATCAGAGTCTGCTTAATTGATGGCAAGTATGTACCCAAGAAGACTAAATGCTGTAATTAAATCAAAAGGTGATTCAACAAAGTATTATTTTAAGGGTGTGCACACTTATGCAACCAGCTTGTTGTACGTTTTTTATATTTTATATTTTTCCCCTAACAGATTTGATTGTTTTTCAATTGAATTGTACAGGTTATAGGTAACACTAAGGTGGGAACAGTTTTGAAATGATTTATTGTGGTCTCATTTTTTTATATCACAAAAACCTGGCATTTTAACAGGGGTGTGTAAACATTTTATATCCACCATAAATGGATAAGTTGTTGTGGACATCCAGTGTAAACAATCATGATTCACAGTATATTATATTCAATATGAAGGAAATTATACTTTTTCCTTGTGGAAGTTTCTTAAGGAAGAAATATTGATTAATATACTTTGATATAAAGTCAGAGACGTACAGTTGGTTTACTAATATTTTAGTAGATCTAGAAAAGGGGTCTGCTAGTCAATAAACTCATTGGTGTTGGTTTACTGTGGTCTATAGTTCTGAACACAAGGACATATGTGATTGTTAAGAAAGTGATTTTTTAGGGTGAATTTGAAGGTTTTCATAGACTCAATTTGTGTTATGGAGGGAGGTAGAGCATTCCATAACTTTGCTATGGATTAAGAGTATAAGCTTTGTCCAACTCTCTTATTGGGTTTGTATATGGTAAGAAGCTATTTATTAGTAGAGTGATATTTTGGGTTGGGATGCAGGATTATAAAATAGAATGGAATGATGGGTAACAGACTGTGAAATGACAACATTTTGAACTTGGGTACGGTCACAAACAGGTTTAAGAAAAAAGATCCAGAACTAATCCTCATGTATCTTCATTCCTTGGCACTAAAAATATACTTGAAAAAAACACTTTCCCAGGTACTTTCCCAAACCTGGGAAGGGGAAACTGTTTCTATTACTCCCTGGGTCAGCATGTGTTGAAGGACAGGGGGAAATAAAGGAGCTAGTTTTCTTAGATGAGAAATTACCCCCTGCCAAGTCGGGACTTCCTCCTTCTGACATCAGTGGCCTTGATGAATGATCTTCAGAACCCATTTGTCTGAGACTATCTGTTGCCAAACAGAAATGTGGAAATTCATATTTTCTGGAAGGGAAAAGGTCCTTTTAATAAGTTATTCTGACTTGCTGGACTCTCCTTGGATTTGAGGGCTTCCTAAATTCTTCCTGGACTACCCTCCCCCAGTCCTTTGATAAACATATCAGCATTTTGGTGAGACTGCTTATTTTGTTTTTTGCCAAAACTGGATGAGCAGTTAGAGAAAACTTGGAAAAGGAGGGATGAAAATGCTTACAGATTCCATGTATCAACTCACCCCTTTCATCACAATGTTTGATAACCTTTGCAGCAGAGGAACCAAAAAATATTTTTTTCCAAAGGAGAATGTAAAATCTCATGTTTCCCATAATCTAGGAGATTCTGAAAACACAGCCATGCTAACCTCACCAAAACAGCACCAGTGGCCATAGGTCTGGGAGAATTATCAACTGAGTCATACACATACTGTAAACAATGAGTTGTGACTTGTCAAGTGCAACAAATTAAATTATTTCAAGCAGATTTTTAATCACAAGGCACTGCAAGCAAAACTTCCCTCATGCTTTCACAGTTTGTCAAAATAAACTTTAATGTATGACCCTGAAAATTCATAATTCTGAAAAGCAAAGTTGCAGAAGCATACACTTTTTCCAGTACTTGCCAACAATCTTCCCATTCTTGTCAGGAGTACAACTGGAATTAACTAAATGCTTAGCAACAGTAGGATTAACTACCGACAGTAGCTGTTGGGTTAAGTGTGTGATGAGTGTGTAAAAACTTAAAAGATTGAGAAATGTTATACTTTCTGTTTTTTTAAGGGCAGCAGACTAACTATAAGGAAACTAGCAGGTAGTGACACACATATCCTCCTAAGTTGATAGAATTTGAGGAAAGGATGAAGGTTCTGGAAAACCATTGAAAACTCACTGGCACATTCTAGAAATAGTCTCACAGAAACATAAACCCCACAGGAAGAACCAGAAACTGAGCTGTTCTCTGAGTCTGAAGCAGAAAACTGAGGAGAAAACCATGTATCTGTGCCTTAATCTTCCCGTCCAAATTCAGAATCTTGAATATCTTCTCAAAAAGAAACCACCATATAAGAAGGATTAATAAACCCTGAGGCAGACACAGCAATTTACTCCTGTCTAAGGAAATTCGAGGAGGAGCAGACATAGTTAGCTTTGATTTTTATAGTTTAGTTTTCTTTTTCTTTTTTGACTGGAAAAATTGGGCTAACAGTGTTATTAATGGCAACAACAGCTTCCCCAGGGATGTCCACAACATTCTGACCAAACAGTAAAGTCCTCCCTGTTCCCTCCTGCAAGACAAACAAGAGGGTCCCTCCCTTGTCAACTAAGGGGACCCCCAACAACCATATTGGCTGTAGGGGTTATACCAGAATGGGTAAAAGCTACATGGTTTGAGGAGCAAGCTATGGCCACAGCAGAGTCACCCAATAGCAGCTGAGGCAAATTGGTATACTGCTGTGATGACAAAGACTGCTTGATTAACTCTTTCTTTTTACCATTGGAAAGAAGGACTGACTGTGGGACTTATAGTTTGCTCCATGGTCAAGCTGGAAATGATGCCTGTTTGTTGGGGAAAACAAGCAGCAAGAGCCAGTAAAAATTAAAGTCTTTAAAAGTCACTTTTGTCCACAAAAACACAGTAAAAAGCATTTCAAAACAATTTCTCAGCCCCCAAAAGTAAACTAATTACAATTTATTTATAGAAAAATGGTGTTCAATTACTTAAACAACTTTTAAACTGACAGGAAAAGAGTACACTCCCACTTAAAAGTTCAGTTAAGTCTTGTGACTGTCTATTAAAACACAAACTCCTAGCTAAAAATGCTTTCCTATACAGAAAGTGTAATAAAAGAACATCTTTAGTGTGGTACATTTTTCCCAAAGGGAAATTTTCTGCCCAGCAAAGGAACACCGCAAGCTGACCATTGGTCCTCAAACTCCCACAGAGGAGCACTCTCTTCAATGGCAGGAAAGCTCTGAAGGGCTTGTTGCTCAAACTTGTCTTTTTAGTCAGCTCAGCTCAAACTGACTGATGGGTTGGCTGTAAGGAAGGTGCCCTGAACCTGTAGAAGCTGAATGGCTGTTACATCCTTGGCAGAATATAACCCATATAGCTAAGACTATTGCAGCGGTGATCAATATGATGAACATCATATATATATATATATATATATATATATATAAGCATACAGATATCGAAAATACACACACACACACACACACACACACACACACACACACACACACACACACACGCACTCTACACATAGAATTTTTGCTCTTTGCCCCCATTAATTTTGGCTTTCTTCAGAATTTCTAAGCAAAGAAATTGTTTTGTTGCACAGATTGTTACTTTCCTCTGCTCATTAAATTACAACTTTCTCAAGGCCATGCTCATAGAGGATAGGGAAAATGTCAGATCCTTGCAACTGCAGCTGCAATTACTCTGATTACTTTTGTTTTATTATTATTATATTTTTTATCATTTCTTTTGTCAGTTTTACTAACCACTTTGTTTTATCCATATACACCAGAAATAAGAAAGGCAGCTGCCATTTATTTTTATTTTATACATGCTTGCCTTGAAACAGTGGACTTGTTTTTTTACTCAGCTTTATCTAGTTGCATAGTTTAAGTTTCATGGCTTAAGCTTACTACATTAAGGTCAAGAAGCATTAGATTGCTGACCATGTATTTAAGGGATTTTTAAATTAAGGAAAATGTGTTACTTTGCTTTAGAAATCAAAGTCAAAGTAGACTGTATTGTCATTCAGATCAACAAATGCAATCTATCACTAGATGAAATTTCATTACTTCAGGCTCGTGTGCATTGAAAACAGTTTTCACAAGAGGGTGAATGAAGCATATAATGGACGAAATACTAGATAGTGCAGAGATAAATACATACATACATAAATTACGCGCCACCATTCTAAGATAGTTTAACAGCACAGCATAAACAGTTTCCGTACTTGTGCAAGTAATAACTTAGTTCAGTTGCATAACTTAGATTTGTTTGTGTCTTGTTTGTGTCTTTCGGCTTTTCCCGGTTAGGGGTTGCAACAGCGGAACTCCGGTCCACTAATGACTGGCAGTAGATTTTTACGTGCCGAGTTGCCAGCCCTGATGCACAACCTTCAACGAAGGTACGCCCATTCACGCATGCCTCCACACAGAAGACGCTCTAGCTGAGAATTGAGCAGGACAACATCTTATTGTGAGGCGATAACGCTACCGCAGCACCACCACCGCAGTGATTGCATAACTTAGATAAACATAAGAATTTAATTCTATGACAGTAAAGACGATCATATTGCACTTATGATGTTTTCACAAACTGAGAGAGTGTTGACATTGTTAAGGTTAGTTGTTCAACAGTCTGAACGTTTTTGGAAAGAAACTATTCCTGAATCTTCATGTTCTACACTTGATGTTTCTGTATCATATCCCTGAAGACAGGAGGTGGAACAGTCCATGTGTAGGATAATACTTGTCCCTTATTAGCTTCATGACCCTGTCATAGCATCTGCAACAGTAAAGGTCCTGTAAGGACTGATGGTTTGATCCTGTGATTTTCTTGGCCTGCTTTACAGCTTCTCTAATGCCTTGTGATGTGCGTATGAGCAAGTTTCCATACGAGACTGTGATGTTGTTAGTCAGTATGCTTTTTATCATGACCCTGCAGAAGGTCATGAGTATGTGGGAGAAGAGGTTATTTATTGTATGATCTAATACTGTCCTGACTTAAGTTTGACCTCAGTGAAGTCATACACTTTGCAGTTTGAAATGTGAAATTGGCACTACTTACACAATTTTAACTATTCAATATTTTGTAAAATTCTCAGGTCTTCAAAAAGGGTATATTAAGCCATACAAAGTCTTCTGTGTAACCAGCATTAACTAGTAGAAAAGATAGTAAATGGCTATAAATGTTCCTGATAAGTTTAAGAATGGCAGTCATTGATTCTTCTTGGAAGTTTTCTTTAAATCCTCTAAGTATTGAGACACCCCCCTCTGAATAATAGAAGGTCAAAGGACTGCATTCCGTTATTGAACTTGTATAAAGATTATATAATTTTACATGAACAAGTAAAGTCAGATTTTTCTTAAATGGTAAACTTGAACAATATATATCTATATATATATATATATATATATATATATATATATATATATATATATATATATATAGATATATATGTGGGTCTAGGACATTTCACTGAATGCACATTTCACTGAAACTCAAATGACTGAACACAATTCACTGAAAGCACACGTCACTGAAAACTCAATTCACTGAAACACATTTCACTGAAAGTTATATATGGCCTTTTCCCCACTGTAGTGTGACCCTGGAGTTAGTATATATAGTAAGAGGGGATGTGGGGAGCACCGCATCCCACATTGTGGGGTGTGGGGGGTGTAGCCCCTCACATATTTTAAGTATGTATTTTGTTTTGAAAACAGTAATATGTTGCAGTTGCAAGTATCCATGTATATAGTTCAAAATATTTAAAATATGTGGGGGGGGCTATGCCCCCCACACCCCTCCTTACTATATATACTAACGCCAGGGTTGCACTACAGTGGGGGAAAGGCCATATATAACTTTCAGTGAAATGTGTTTCAGTGAGTTGAGTTTTCAGTGAATTGAGCTTTCAGTGAAAAGTACACACTAATTTGACTTTCAGTGAAATGTGCATTCAGTGAAATGTCCTAGACCCATATATATATATATATATTTACACACACACACACACACACACACACACACACACACACACACACACACACACACACACACACACACATATATATATATATATATATATATATATATATATATATATATATATATATCCCTAAACCCATATTCTTTGTAACTATTTCAAGTTCATTATTGCACACAGTAAATGGACGGAGTGGTCTATATGGGCCAATTACCCCGCTTTTGAAAAATTAATGAACAAACCATAGCTTTCAAGCCATACAATGTATGTATGTTTTTTTTTTGCAAAATCAATGTCAAAGACAAAAAGAAAAGAAAAGACCTGGCAATGTAATACCTAATTGTAATATTTACACAGCTACAAGAAAGGTTGGTTAAACTGGCAAACGATTATTACATTAAGATAACAACAGTGTTATACACTCAATATTTAAGAGAAGCAGGCTTTTCCCCTGATTAACAAATCAAAGGCCAACAATACTGGAAGCACATATTTTCAAATCAGAGCCCATGTGGCCGAAGAGATTGGGTCATTAACTCATTACAATCTCTTGCCATGCATAAAGTAGGGAACAAAAGTCATTATCTTCATAAAACAAACAACCAGTTATGCCACAAATTTCAGTACAGATCTCAGATTTTAAGATTCAGTAGCAACTGCCCCACTCACCAATAAAGGGTTAACCATTAACATAGTAAATATACATATTCCTCTTAGAATGGATGTTAAGAAAGTAAAAATTTTGAACAAAATTACAGATGATATGCAAGGCTAATTGATAAAATGGGGTCAGACTAGAATATTTCACTGCAAGAAACAAACCAAAGCCAGCTGTTCTTTCCAAATACATAAATAACTGGGTAACAAGCACTAACTTGGCAGATATGATTGACCTTGGCCAAGCTAATTCAAGTGTGTGCTTTTTATGTGTTGTACTCCACTTCACTGGAAGCATAGTGCAAATGACGGAATCTAAATTCCATCATCCTTAAAGCAGAAACCCAGATAAGTATGTGAACCCAAATATAGTTTCTGATCACTGCCACATGTCATTCTCATTTATACTTCACAGTACTGACAGTCCAAAAGTATTGAAATCCTCCATTAATAAGTTTACACGATTTTAAACCACAGCATTTACAAGTAAAAATATATTTTATTCCAAAGGCTTTTTGCTTCCCTCCATTACCGATTGACACTTTTAAATTTCACTGGCCAATCAAAATAACAAGGACTAATAATACACTGAAACAATGGTCTAAGAAAACAATAACTATATTGCCTACCATGTATTATGACTTTATACAAAAAGTTCAACAAAGAGACTTTCTTCGATTAGTTAAGGGAAGGATTCAGTACCTTAGACACTTTAAGAAAACAGTAGTCCTTTAAAGACTAAAAGTATACTATTGTATACTCTTCTCTAAAGCAAATCACTGCAGATTCTCACAGACAGGAAAATCTAACAAGTACTTTACTTGTCATAAAAATGGGCACATATTTCTGATACAATAAAGCAATTTCATAATTTCTGTACAAATCTTTATTCTGTTAGCAATCCACTAGATTCATTTTGAGACCTATTATGCTTTTAAAGACATTTATTTGAAGTTAGTCTCATAGATATTCAAAATCATTTAAATACCCTAACATAAAAAACAAATCCCTTGTATCACGTCACTTCTCATAAAATGCAGATTACTGTGCCAGTAAAGAATGTAAAAAATTGTAAAATGTTGCTTTCTACTTTATTAAAATAGTTTTTCTATCATAGCAGATTTCTGAAATTAGTAATAAATGTAAACAAAATAGGAAATACTTTATGTTCTTCATACAAACCCATTTCATTAACTAATGTAAATTGCACATTATCTGTGCATATAAAAGACCTAAGGTTTTACTAACTGAGATGAATCATCTGTATCAACTTGTATTTGGTCAAGACAGACTCAAGATTATATCAAAAGGGCTTTAATATCACCTGAGCTATCTTATAAAACCAACCAGGCTAAGATTCTAAGCAATTCAAACAAAACCAAGGCTTCTGATTCCCCCAGATTGTTCATTTTTATCCTTGAACTACAGAAATGAAATTAATTTTATGAACTTGCTAAGCTTATTCAAAAATGTAGAAAATTCTTTCTTGGTTGTTAGAATCTATACCCATAGCTATCAGTATGATTCTCAGTACACAGAGGCACTAAATAAAGATCCCCATGCTCTACTTTTTTGTTTTTCTGATGTTCTTTTTGTTGCCCCATGTCTGTTGGTCATCAGGCCCCTAGCTATGACTGTTTTCTCCATCACCAGTGAGAAGCTGGCTGTAGTAAAGCTGTTGTCCAGGTAACCGAAAGTGATTTTCTGTTTTCCTGATCCTAACCCTTTGGTGGCTGATGTGTGTACATGTAGAAGTGACAGTATATGTGTTATCTGTGAATGTGTACATTCCCATCATTCGATTCATGAAGGCTTCCATGCATATGAGATTTGTAAGAGTTGTGCACAACACCCTGCCCTTTACGATGCATGCCATGCATCTCTTTCTCCAACAGATGTCAACATTGCTAAAGGGGAGGCCAACCCTTAGCAACATGATGGGCAAACCAGCCTTAGCCATTTACTCCCACCTATCTCACTGTCTCCTCAAGAGTTTTAAGTGGCTAGTTGATCATGGGTCATCTGGGATGCAATCACAACTTAATGTTTCTGCCTGTCAGAGTTGACTCTTGTTTTCTTTTATCCCAGCAAATTAACTACTTGCACTCAAAAGTCTTCTGTTTTACTGGTACTACTCTTCTGTAATGCCAGACCACATAAGAAGGAAATGTCATAGCCAGGCAGTGTGGATGAAGTTAGAAAATGCTTTATTTACTAACAGCAAGGATATGATCGTTTGAACTTCCCAGTATGCATAATATTGATACTGAACACAATCTTGCATTTTTTGGTTGTAATTAGCCTTAGAGTATAAAAACCATACTAAATATGCATATGAATTTACACAGATTGGATATTGTCTACATGGGAGAAACAACTTATCCAGACGGCAATCATTATTATATTTCTTCATTCTTAATCCTCTTCCCTTTTTCAGCTGTTTCTCTCACTTCTCTCTTAGTGTTGTCTATATGTTGACTCCCTTAATGTTCCTCTGTAACTATTTAGCTGTAGAGAATAGGCAACCTGTAGATCACATCCTGATTGCAGAGCGAACGTCGTCTAGCAGAGTATTAATCTACAGATAATGCCCACTGAAAAATGAATCCTCTTCTTCATGGCAGCATATCAAGCTGCTGTGAAGCTCAGAGTGAAGAAAATCTAGTGGATGCCATTATTTTATGCTGATTAAGTAGCGTTTTTGCTGTTTACTGAGTGTAAAGGAAAAAAATAAATAAATAAATAAAGCATGTGTGTGTGTATGTGTGTGTGTGTGTGTGTGTGTGTGTGTGTGTGTGTGTGTGTGTGTGTGTGTGCGTGTGTGTGTGTGTGTGTGTGTGTGTGTGTGTGTGTGTGTGTGTGTGTATGTGTTTATGTCTTTGTGTGAGAGTGTATGCATGTATGACAGTCAAAGAGAGATTCATTGAGCTATTGCTATTTTGCCAGTGTAAAAAACTAAATGAAACTGAAAAAGTATATGTGTGCATATGTAAGTGAATACATGCATAAAAGCAGAATAGACTGTGTGTGTGTGTGTGTGTGTGTGTGTGTGTGTGTGTGTGTGTGTGTGTGTGTGTGTGTGTGTGTGTGTGTGTGTGTGTGTGTGTGTGTGAGAGAGAGAGAGAGACAGAGAGTGAAGAGTCAGAGCGATCGAGCAATCCCTGGCAGCAGCAGTTTGTGTACCTCTCTACCTCTTAGCTCAAGATATCAGGATAAGCCTAAAATAAAAAGGGGACAAAGGCTAAAAATAGGAACATATTTTAAATATTGCTGTTACAAAACCACAACATTACTTGAATGTTAGTATTTGTGTTAGCATGCATTTTCTGAAAACAGAAGTGTGCTTGTGTGTGTGTGTGTGTGTGTGTGTGTGTGTGTGTGTGTGTGTGTGTGTGTGTGTGAGAGAGAGAGACAGAGTGAGCGAGATCAACCAAAGCCTAAAATAAAAGGGGAACAAAGGCTAAAAATAGAACCAGATTTTAATTACTGCTCTTTCAAAATTAAAAAATGTGTTTAATTAAAAGGATTTGTGTTAGCATGAAATTTCTGAAGGAAATAAAAATTTGAAACTCAAATGTATGTCATTACTTAGTAACTTCGATCATGAATGACTGGCAACAAACCCAACATTTTAGGAGTAAGGACCAAAAAATAAAATAAATACCTATGTATTTTTCAAAGTGTTACATTTTGGATGTAAAATGCTTCCTCCAACACCACTAACATATATTACAGCAAGTTTGAAACATTAGGCGGAGGAACTGTTTCACATTAAAAATATATTAAAAAATATAGTAATAAAATAAATAAATAAATAAATAAATAAATAAATAAGTGAAACACAATAATTTTACAGACAGTCCATTTTCTAAGCACAATAATGCCCTCCAGGGTGTGTGTTGTTGTGGAAATAACACCCATCCAGGGGTGTAGAAGCCCCTGTATGGGCATTACTTCCACAGTAACACACATACCCTATTGGGCATTATTTCTTGTATGATTTTCTTTACACGATTCCCAAGATACATTCCAAGATGTTCCCCTTCTGAATTTTCCAAACTCGTACAAGTCTTACAGTCATTCTTAATGCACTGACTTTTTATACAACAAAGACCCCACTTCTAGAAAGTATCTAAACTATGTGGTAGTTGTGCTATAAATGTATTCCTGTAAGCATACTGGAGTCACTTTGCTAATTGTTACATATGGATAGCTATAATGGTTATATACTTCTTTCAGCATAGTACAATATAAGCTGTGTTGTCACTACCCTCCAACATCAAATCTTTCTTGTAGGCAGTCACTTGAAAATTCTAAACATAACATGTCGACATAAAATGTCATTTGACTTCAAGTTAAACTCACACATGAGACTCTTATTAATTGCTGATAAACTGCAGCTTAACATATTGATTAACACATTTATGAAAAATACTCTCAGCCATGTGTTATTCTCCATTAGTATAGAACAACATAATGTAACATCTTGTGTTTTTTTTTTTTTTTAGCAATAGTTGTTTCACGCAAACAACAGAAAAAGGCAGAATTAAAAAAGTGTCATGCCCTTTGTCTGCATTTGGCCCATACAATACACATGTTGATTACTTAAGGCACCAGTTTTAAAAGTGGCCTGCTATACTTGCCAAAGACATTACTAATAATAAATGAATCACAGGATTTGACAGTCAAAACTATCAACAACTTAATATCTTTTTATTTCAGATGACACTGTGTTATATATTATTATTGTTTCCATTGGATATATTACATCTCTTTATGCATATTTATTGTCTGCGATTTAAAGAAAAAAATATTACTTGCATTCACACTTAATACCACACCTTGAGGTCATTTCTCATGCAGAAAATGGTAAAAAAGGGTTGATGATGATGATTAAAGAGGATATAAAAATGCCACTGATTACACAAATGAACATTCCAGCAGATTTTGTAGAACTACAACATTCTTTCTTTGGTTTATTTCAAATCTTAGTTTTGAAATCTTCATGCAAAGTATCTATTTGGACATTCGAAGAGCAGCAGTATGTCCTTAATTCAAGGCTGAAGACATATGGGTGTAAAAATATTGAAGATAGTTTTACCTGCTGACCGTTAGTAGGAAACATGGGCTACTATCTTCTTACATCTGAGTTTTCCACAGTGTAATAGCTATTGCTGAGCACTTTAAATAGCTCATTTCAGATGCTGGCTGGAAAATGCTAGAAGGTAGATTCAGGGATGCCATGCTAAAGGGACTGTAGGGTTAGCTAACAGAATATATACTATTATAATCAAGGCTCCAAAGCTGGACAGGTGTTGGAAATTAGTTAACCAGTCTCTTACTGACCTTGTAAGCTGATCAAATTGAATCATTCACATGTTTTTGTATTAAACTCCAAGCCCAGAGCAGAATACTAACATAGGGAAACTGAGAAAATTGATGATTAATTCTCCATCATGTCTAAAAGCTGTTACCAGAAAGTGCCTAGCAAAGCAATGAACCAGATCAACTGCTTGGAGCAAAATTGGTAAGAGTTCTGAGACAATGAAAGGAAAATGACTAAATAATACAATATATATAAAAATACTTGCAACTAGAATTGTGTTGGTGTGGTTTGTTTTCTTTTATATAAACGTATGATTGCTAATGTCGTAAGTTGTTGTTGTGTCTTTCGGCTTTTCCCGGTTAGGGGTTGCCACAGCGGAACTCTAGTCCGCTAATGATTGGCAGTAGATTTTTTACATGCCTAGTTGCCAGCCCTGATGCACAACCTTCAACGTAGGCACGCCCATTCATGCATGTCTCCACGCAGAAGACGCTCTAGCTGAGAATCGAACCGGACAGCATCTTACTGTGAGGCGACAACGCTACCGCAGCATCACCATTGCAGTGCTTATGTTGTAAGTGATGGTTTAATAAAGATGTTTCTTGTTTAAAGAAAAAGGGGCAGGAATTAAATAATTTATGTAATGTTGCTTAGGTTATATGATATGTAGCAATATATGTGAAGCATAATGTTTAATTTTAACTTGTTAATACACTTTGATTACTTTTATATAAATGTAAATGTGCCTATTTCACAAGTGATAATTCAATAAAGGTATTTTAAAGAAATGTAACAGTGCTTTCTCACTGACCCAAGACTTGTTTATGAGGGAGTCTGATATATATTCTCCTTCAGTCTGCAACTCTTTGTATTACTGTATGCAAGTTTAGATAGATGAGTTTAAAGCTTCAGAGTCAGGATAAGATAAAACTGACATATAAAACATATGGGGAGGGGGTGGGTTGTAAATCATCATACCATCCATCCATTTTTAGACTACTTCATCTGATAAGCGCTGTGATGGTAGCAAGCTTAGCAGGGCAGACCAGACATCAATGACTGCTGCAACACTCTCAAGTACATTCTGTGAAATCTCCAAGCATTTGTTTGTGAGTTGAGATATATCATTTTTACAGTGTGTCTTGCGTCTAACACAGGGATTTCTCCCAGTGGGCTATGCCTGGTATACCTCCTATGGAAAGTGAGTAAGGGGCAGAAAGTAACCAAATCACCTCAATTGATTCCTTCCTACACAGAGTACTATTAACTACTAAAAAATCTTTCTGGTTTGCCAAGCACCACACTCTATCATGGCAGCAGAAGCCAGCTACCTTCTGAAGGAACATTATTTTTGCCACTTGTGATATTGTTCTCCTGGTCACCAGCCAAATTTCAAGAACATAAGTGAGGATAACAGAAAAGACTGACCAGTAAACTGTTAATTTTCTCCTAAGACTAAACTCTTTCTTCATCACCACACTCCAGTACAATGCCATAGTACATGCTACCTAGAAATCATGCTAGAAATCAGTTACTTAAGGTAAATAAGATAACATCAACAATAATCAACAAAGAAGGTACCCTCATATCCCTAAAATGCATACTCCCCAGACGTTGGCTGCATTTTGCCAGTCTGTCTATGAAAATCTTAAACAGAGGGACAGACTTGAAGTACTATTGGTGGAATCCTACAACATTAATGAACATATTTGACTTAATGTTAAGAATGCAGGTATAGTTCTCACTCCCCAAATAAAAGGACAAAATGACATGCAGCAGTAGCCCACATGCACTGTACACTTGTAGCATCTTCCAGAAGACACTCCAAGATACATGGTCATATGCACTCTCCAAGTCTAATGAACAGATGAAGACAAGACTGAAAAGCTCCAGTGACCTCTGAAATAGCTATGTGAGGACAAATCATTCATTTTTTGTTCCAAGGCCAGGTTAGAATCCACACTGTTACTTCTGAATCATATGATCAACTGCTGGATGACAGTTTTTTTCTAGTACCCCTGCATATGCTTTCAGAAGCTCAGCTATTGTGTGAATGCTTCTTTCTAGCAACCCCAGAATACAGCGAGACTGATTAAACAGAAAACATTCTCCTGTTCTGCCTTTTTGAAAGTAAGGACTAGTACCATACTCCAGAGGCATTTCCCAGATTTCCAAGAAGCACTGAAAAGCATATTAATCATGAAACACAATGGCCAGCACCAGCATTGCCAGCCAAATCTTACTTACTCCAGAAGCCATAGCACAGAGGAAATGTATGACAGAGAATTAATGTAACTGGTTAGAAATTTTCTTTTTGTTTTTTTTTTTTTTTCTGTATTTAAAAGAAGTGCGAAAGAAGAATTACATGCATGGGTACAATGAATAGGAAACTAGATGTAAATATTAACAAGCAAGCAAACAGAGACAAAACCATCGACTGCATCCTCTAAATCCATTGTCCACAGATGACGGTGCATTTAACTCTAACAAATATAAGTCCATTATGTGCATGGGAATGTATATATTCACTGAGAGAAGTAGAGCATACTTGGACCCCCAGTAAAATAGGAGGACTTTTTTCAAAGGAGTCTCAGTTTCCCCTCTTACTCAGCTCTGTTCTTTAATCATGTCACTGCTGATGCCATCTTGTACAAAACAGAGTCCAACTCTCTAGCTCTGCTTTACCTTTAGGCTATTGAATTCATCAAAATGAGATCCTTATCAACGTTGCACTGGGTGTCCCAACATTCACAGTACTTTATATCTGCCAAGGATAAGTAAACTGAGATGCAAAATATTTATGAATATAGACATATTCTAGGTAAGCAATTACAGGAACCATAAGATAACTAGCCATATATAAGTTTAAGCAGAGAAACTTAAAACTTGCTAAACTTTTCAAACTCTTAATACTACTCGCCTACCACACTGAGTTTCAAAATGCTTTTCTGTTTTACCATAGATAACCAATAAGGTCTTTTACTGACCCAGTATTTGATATGCTTGAAAACTTTTTAAAAATCTTGTCTAAAAGTGGATTGTTGAGTTCAGTTTCAAAACATTGCTCTATATTTGAAAATAAAATTTGCTAGTTGTTGGCTTTATATGGTTTGAATAATGATTCAGTACATGGTTTTACTAACAGTTTAAAATCTGATAAATGTTTATTGTACTAATTTGGTCATGCATCACTTTTTAATACTTTGACCTTACATTTTCTTTAGTATCCTTTTACCCCTCATCTTGTGTTTAAAAATGTGGAATCTAAAATTGTGGAAATGGTCTACAGGGCAATTTTCACTAGGAGCCCAGATAAGGTTTATTTATTTAATTTTGCTTATCAGGTACATAAACTAGTCAACAGAAGATTTTCAGCTGTGATCCAGGCCAACATGACAAGGAGTGGGAATAATAACAAGTTAACAAAACAGGAAACAATTATTTACCAAACAATACAGCATTTAGTATTATTTCTCATTAAGCGTCCAGATATTTACAGTAGGTACATTTCAATGGATATATAATATACAGCATTTATAATTTATTGGATAAATTATTTATATAATCCATAGAAAATATTACTAGGTTTGTCATGTCGAACTGAACTTGAGTGAATACTGTCATGTTCACATGTCCTCCATACTTTCAATAGGAACATCAATGTTTTACATTATGGTTTGGGTGTGAAGAAAGCAACTTTTTGATTACACGATACCTTTCCATGTTTTAACAATGTCTTCAAAACAGTTGCTGGTTGTTTCCTTCGAGAGATTTTTTTTTTCTTAAACAGCTCTAAAGTATTTTAATTCCTTACATCTTTGGGAAGATGGTCCCATACAACAGGAGCTGTTTTGGAAAATGCTGTTTTGCCTACAGAGGTTTTAAAACATGATTTGATTAGTGTTAAGGAATCTTCCAAATCCTCCCTGCAATCATATGCTTGATATCTGATAACTAATTTATTTTTAACTGGGACAATATTGATCAAGTTTAACAATATAGAACACTTAATTTTATTTACTGCTGTCTGCATCTTATGTGCATTTGTTCTGGACTGGAAAATGAATAAAGGTAGCATATATTCCAGTTTTTGTAAATAGACACTTCTTGGTAAGGAGTGTCAAGCTAAGTGTGAGAATAAATTATTTTGTAACACGTTTTAGTCGGAAAAGTATTTTGTTTACTACCATGTCAGTGTGTTGGGAGAATGTTAGTTTAGCTGTTGTGCCAGAAATCTTATCAGTAGATTTTAATGGATTAATTATTCATTTATTACTGTGTATTCAATGACAAAGGGCTGTGAAACTGTTTTGTTTGTATTTTTGGTGTCTGCCAGAATTTTAGTTGGACTCTAGGAGTAGCAAATCATCTGCATGCATAACTACATTAAGTTTGGTGTGTTCACAAGTGAGCATGTCAGTGGTGTAACAGGTAGCGCACTTACCTTAGATGCAGAAAGCTATAGGTTCTATTCCCACACCAAGTGGATGGATTGGTGACACTGCAGTGCAGTATAAGTGGGGTGGTATACTCCTGAGTTTGTTGTCCTTAAACCAAGGCTCCCTATGCCTGAGTTGATGGTAACTCCGATAGATGTCAAAGATCCTAGAGCACCTATTGAAAACAGCACAAGATTTTTATTTACAATACATACATTTATATATTTGCAAAAAAAGAAATAGCATTTCATAGTTCAACACTGTATTAATTACCAAAAAAACACATTTCTTACAGACCCCCACTTTTTTTCCATAACCACCACTTGATTTTCTTTAAAATGTTTTGTAGTAACTATTTGCCATTAAACATTACTTCATTTAACCTTTCATTTTAAATCATTGAAATTATACCAAATGTTTTTATCCACATTCTTAACATATTCTTTATGGTGTCAGTAGAAGCCATACTCAATCATGTCCATGTTTATTTGTTTATAATCCTGCATTTCCTTAACTATTTTTTCTATTATTCTTCCCATAAATGTTTAACTCTTTTACATGTTAAATATTTGCTCCATTGTCTCCAGTTCCACATAATGCAAACAAACTCCCTCAACAACGTTTTATATGGCATAGTTCCTTTAACAGGTAACTTATTAATTTGTAATTTCCATGAAAAATCTCAATGAACCACATTTTTCATACACCATTTATGCCTTTGTTTTATTGCTCTAATTTTTCTTCTGCTAAATGTTCCCAATTATTCACCCAATAATTTTGTCTCATAATACATGTATATCTTTGTCTCATAATATATGTATACCAACTGTTCCTATTTTCATCAGTTTTATTTACTCTTAATTTCCACATTGTTATTTTATCTGGTGCATTCTTATTTCTTCATTTTTCCATTCATTTTCTCTTTTATTCATTTTAATTTTATATGATTCTTTTTTATATTTTTCTATAAATGTGTTTATTACCAACTTATTCTCTTTTCTCCTTATCCATCTCAAAGCCTTATATAAATTTAAAGATGCTCCATACACTATCAGGTTAAATAAGCCCAACCACCTTTTATCTTTTTCCATGTATAAAACTCCTCTTTTGACTGGATTTAATCTGGATCCCAAGATAAATTTAAAAGAGAAAGGAAATTCACCCCGGGGATCTCGTCAGCCGCCCTGCTAGACAGGGGTCCAGGGAAGTAAATAGTGTTGGTAGAAATAACCAGGGAATTGTTATGGCTAGGCTTGTATAGGCCCTAGGGCTGATAGCCTAGTACCAGCCTATGAACCTATATAGGTTCATAGGTTCATAGGTAGGTACTATGCTATCTGCCTGAGGGCATTTATAAGCCTAGTCAGAGTGTGTAGGCTTTCACAGCCCCACTGATTAATTAACTGAGCCTCTGTCAATCAGAGCCAATGAAGTGATCCCAGGGGTGTATTTTCTGTTACCCATCCACTCATCAAGGTTTCTCTTGAAGAGTGTTAGTGAGGGGCTCTGCCTAATGTAGTTAAGAATTTTGTTCCAAAGCATGGAGAGTCTCTGTGACAGGAATCTATCCCTCCAGCATGTTCTATTTATTGTTGTGGTGAGGTTTAGCACACTAGAGCACATGGCTCTCAGTGACTTGGATTTCATTAGGTGGAACATGTCCATCAATTCTGAGTTTGACATGGCTTTGTAAGTCAGGCAGAGATCACCTCTGAGTAAGTGATATGCCACTGAGTACAGCCAGAGTTTTTTCAGTTGGGCTGCATAGGTCATATGTTTGAGGCCAGTAATCCTCTTGGTGAGGTACTTTTGTGGTCTTTCCAGCTGTTGGAAGTGTCTTGTGAGGTACATCCCAAATGGGGCATTGTACTCTATGATGGGTCTGATGAGTGATGAGTAGAGGGGCACTATAACCTCTTTATCTCTAGATGCGAACCCTTTAGTAATTAGATGGGCCACATAGAAGGATTTCCTAACTACTTTGGCAATATGATTGTCAAAAGAGAGATTACTATCTACCTGGGTCCCCAGATCTCTTATTACCTCTTCTGTATTAACGGGGCTGCCACTTATGTGGTATTTCATGGGTGTTTTGTTTTTCCCAAACTAGATGACTATGCATTTTTTGGCACTAGACAGGAATTCCTAGAACTACGCAATAGAGTCAAAAAGCTAATAAAACAGGACAAATTTCAATACTACCAGTCTGCCCTAGACTCCTTCCAACACAGCCCCAAACAATTCTGGTCCTCCATAAACTCCATCCTCCACCCAGGTAAAGTCAGTACCCCTCCTCCTAACATCCCTCACTCCTCAGAAAATATTGCTACCTCATTCAACACACACTTCACACAAACCATATTATCACTAGCTAAACAACACAACCCCCCTCCCCTCCAACCCATACCTTCAACTAGTAATCTCCCCACTGCCTTCTCTTTTTCTCCTGTACCTACCTCCAACATAAAAAAACTCTTAACTAAACTTAAGCCCACCAGATTAGCAGCAGACAAAATCCCAAGTGAATACCTACAAATCGCAGCTGATGCTCTGGCCTACCCAGTATCCATCTTGATTAACCGATCTCTGTCAGAAAGTTACGTTCCCACACTGTGGAAAGTATCACATATAATTCCCCTCCACAAAGGTGGACCGTCCACAGAACTAACCAAATACCGCCCCATAGCCATTCTCTCTCCAGTCTCCAAAATACTAGAGAGATGCATACACTCTCAGGTCTCAGACTACCTCCTTACTAACAATCTCCTTTCCAATACTCAGCATGGTTTCTGACCAAACCATAGCACCACCACTGCCTTACTCTCCTTTACTAACACTATCCTTCAGCATAAAAACAATGGCTATCTCTCCTCTGCTACTTTCCTAGACCTACCTAAAGCATTTGGCATGGTCCCACACAAGCAGCTTATCTCTGTCCTCAATAACCTATCCTTCTCACAATCAGTCACCAACTGGTTTCAGAGTTACCTGTCTGACCACCAGCAATCATTTGTATGGCTGAATGACATATCTCCCCAACTACCTGTCTCCATAGGGGTTCCCCAAGGATCCATCCTTGGACCCCTACTCTTCTCTGTTTTCACCAATAATCAAGCCTCTGCCACCAAACATGGCACACTCGTACAATACGCAGATGACTCAACCATCATCTGCTCAGCCCAGTCCCTACCCAAACTGCAAAAAGTCACACAGGAAGCCTTTTCCTCTGTTGAAACTTGGTTATCCAATGCCCAATTAATACTCAACCCAAACAAAACTAAACTACTCATCTTCCAACCCACCAAACATACTCAAAACAACTCTCACTTTAACATCACAGCAAAAGGCAACACCCCTATATACCCAACTGAACACACTAAATTGCTAGGAGTGGAAATAGACAATAAACTAAAATTTGACATTCACATATCCATGATCATAAAAAAAGTCCACAAAAAACTAGGAACGCTATACAGAAATAAGCAACTTCTCACCAAAGCAGCAAAGATTTCAATAGCAAATTCCCACCTTATCGCCACCCTACTTTATGCCTCTCCAATATATACCAACCTAAGGCAATGCGATCTAAACAAGCTAGAGACCTGATACAACAAAATCGCCAAATTTGCCACAGGGGCATCCTACCATAGTCACCACTGTCTCTCACTTGCTAAACTGGGCTGGCTTGAACTCCCTCACCTCCTTCAGTGGTATCAACTCTCACTCGCCCACAAACTAGTAAACCATCCACTAAATGTCCCATCCCTCCAGAATCTACTCCAACACTATCGCACAACCAGACCACTAAGATCCAGCAACAAAAATCACTTGCAGATCACTAAAGCCAATAACTCTGCTGGTGAAGCACTATTCTCTTGCACCATAGCCAAATTATAGAACTCCCTCCCACCCACAATTACCTCCATACCATCATGCACCCACTTCAAAACTTTACTAAAAGCGCACCTAAAAACATGCTGGTTATGCCCTTGCAACTCCCACTCTAATATCACCTACCCCATCCAAGCACTACCTTTCTTTCCACTCCACTAACTACCTTGATTATAGCAAGCTCAGATACTCATAAACCAGTACTTATTATACAGCAGGAACTTCTTCTTGTTACATTTGTTAATGTCTGTTATGTACTTCACAGATAAAGATTCTAGTTGTCTACTGAGGTACTATGTTCTTCATCTGTAAATATGTTGTAAGTAATTGCTATGTAAATTGTTAATCGCTATATAATCCAATGTAACTACTGTCTGTTTATTTTAACTATGGAGCTTTTCTCCCTGGGCCTCCACTGAAAATGGACTTATGTCCAGTCGGACACTCCCGGTCAACAAATATAAATAATAAATAAAATTTAGCTTGAGACCATTACTTTGACACCAGGTGTCCGTCTCAGTAAGGCCCTTTTGGAGGATGTCCATGTTAGCCAGAGTGTCAATTATGGCTCCCAGTTTGCAGTCATCGGTGAACTTGGTTAGCCATAGTCCTCCTGTGTTTGCCTGTACTTCTGTGAAGTATATGCCAAACAGTAGGGGTCCCAGGACCGAGCCTTGCGGGACACCACTTGTGACTGGTTTGGAGTCGAACTTGGAGCCCACTATTCTTACAGTGTGATTTCTGTCTGTAAGCCAGTTGGCAACCCATCTCATGATGTAGGGGTTTATGTTCAGGCTGGTGAGTTTTTCTGTAATACCCAAGTGGGGAATGGTGTCAAAAGCCTTGGCAAGATCAAGGTTGGCTGTGTGAACCACCTTTCCCTCATCTATGGCCTTGGTGACTGTCTCGAAGAAGTCAACCAGGTTTAGTAGGCATGATCTGCCCATAACAAAGCCAAACTGGGTTGGGTCAAGTGTTTGGAGGTTCCCATTGTCTTTGTTAATGAGGTCCATGATGATGCGCTCCATAGCCTTGCAGACCAGGCTAGTCAGGCTTATGGGGCGATAGTTACCAGGGTCAGTTGTGGACTCTCCTTTGTGGAGCAGAATAACCGTTGCTGTGCGCCATTCTGTGGGCATGTAGCCTATGGAGAGGCTGAGGCTGAACAGCATGTTTAGGTGGGGGGTTAGTTTGTTCTGTAGTCCATGCAAGACGCAGCCTGGGACACCATCTGGCCCCACTGATGCTGTGTTTTTGGCTTTTGAAAGGGCTGTTTTCACCTGTGTGTCTGTGATTTCTGGGACACTACACTTTTCTGGTATTGTTGTGGGCCCTTTTGGGGGTGAGAGGGTGGTGAAGTTTTCACTGAATCTATCTGCCAGGATGTTGTCAATATCAGTAGGTTCAGTATATTTTGTGCTATTTTGCATTAGCTCAGTGCATGTCTGCAAGTTGCCACTTAGATTCTTAACATAGCTATAGAAGGCTTTGTGGTTATCTTTTGAATCCTTGGCTATTTTTCTTTCGAAGTTAACCTTGGATGATTTTATGAGGGACCTTAGTTTCTTACTGATACTGATCACGGATGTCTTTCCTTCTTGGGATTTGCTTTTTTTTAACTAGTTTCCTCCTTCTATTGTATAGTCTGTTTATGGGAGGGGTCCAACAGACTGGTTTCCTTCTCTTGGAGGAGTAAGTCTTGGTTTTGCTAGGGAGGGCACGATCCATGCATCCTTGTAGGTGCTCATAGAGTGCATTTGTAAAAGTTTCTGCATCTTGGGCAGCATTATCCTTTAGCGTGGGCGCTGTAAAACTTACCGCCTCTGTCTTAAGTAAGGTGAAGTTTGCTTTAGAAAAGTTTTTTACTGTGGTTTCCTTAGTTGGAGGTGGTGGGGGGTGTGGACATCCAGAGTGATTAGTTTATAGTCTGATCTAACCAGTGACAGGTTGACCTCCAGTGTGGAACACCTGTTGCCCATGTTGGTGATGACCAGGTCCAATATGTTTTCACCTCTGGTAGGGGAGTTTACCAGCTGATCCAGGGCATTTGAGTTGATGAATTCCAGGAAGCGCTGGGCCTGGGAATTTGTACTTGAGTAGTTTTCTCAGTTAATGGTAGGGTAATTGAAATAGCCCAATATCAGGGTGTTTGGTAGGACCTTCATGTTTTCCAGTATCTCCAGAAAGGCGGAGTGGTGGCCCTGGGTCATGGAGGGTGATCTGTAGTAGGCCACAATTTGCATTGCAGATTTGCCCGATGTTTGTTGCACATGGATGATCTCAGAGGTATCATGCTGCACCACTAAGCTGGAGGTGTAGGTATCCTTGATGAATATGGATACACCCCCTCCGTTTGTGTTTCGGTCCATGTTCTGTGGCCAAAACGTGTGGCATGAGTTGTAGCCTGGTAGTGCTGGGGTGCTCTCTGGAGCCTTGAACCAGGTTTCAGTTACTGCACAGATGTCGACATTCTCCATACTGAGGAGTGCTTCAAGAGTGTGCATTTTAAGATTTAAACTCCTGGCATTGAGTAGCATAACCCTCAGTTTTTTGTTAATTGTGCTGTTTACGGAGGTGGGTTTGACTTTTGAGCCTTGCCTAAAAAAGGCACTATGGGGGCAGCAAGAGCCTTGGCCAGTATTCGAAAGCCTAGGGGTGACAGGTGCAAGCCATCTCTTGTGAAGCAATGCGGCTCGTCAAGCATGTCATCCCAGGCTGACAGACATTGGATCCCCTTTGAATGACACCAGAAGCTTAGCTTCTCCATATCTCTTGGGAGCATATATACACTAGTTAAATATGATATTTTTCCCATCCATATTGTATTTATTAAATGTGCTTTTTGTTTAATGACAATCTATACCTACTCCTCATAATCTTAATTCCTTTTAGATCCCTAAATATTTTCTCCCATTGCTCCTTTATTATGTCATACTCTCCAAATTAAATTTCTAATGCTGATATTGTTTTCCCAAATTGCACACCTCGCAGTTCTCTATTATCTCCTAAACATTTACATTTTCTTTGTTATATTCAATCCAATCTCTTATAATCTATTCAATACATGCCTAATTACTTTTTCCATCTGTTTTCCCTGTTTCTCAGTTAGTGTTATGTCATCGGCATAAGACATAATAATAGGATATTTTATCCCCATTTCTTAAGTATATTTACTTTCATCCAGTTCCTCATTTAGTCCTTTTATTACACTATTCATAACTATTAAAACAAAATACCACTCATTGGGCATCCCTGTTTTACTCCTGTTTTCATCTTTATTCCTTCACTAAAACATTTACTAAAATTTTAATATCGGTGTTTTCAGATACTGTTCTACATGTTATTTTTTTATTATTTTTATACTAAAGTTGTATTCTTCCATTCATTGCCATAAAATGTCATGCTCTGTTGAATCAAATTTTTATTTATATCTGCCACGATTATTTTTAACTCTGTTTATCCTTTCTAAATATCATCTTATATTTCCCCTAAAAATCATTAATACGTTTTGGATCCACTTTCCTATAACCCCATAAATATCATCTTCTATTATATTATACAATTTATCTTCTAATATTTTTGTTTTACTTTCATAAACAATTTATAGTCATAATTATTTAACATTATAGGTTTCCAAGTTCTTATTTCTTTATTCTCTCCTTTCTTCCATATAAAATCTCATCACCCCCCCTTCACTTTTCTTCATACATTATCCCATTATTTAACCATTAATTAAATATTTTTATTAATATTTCTTTTTGCCATAACATTAACTTTCATACATTTGATAGCTTATACTGTCCAATCCAGCTGCCGTATCCACATTTACACTTTTAATTACTTTATTGATTTCTGCTACTATAATCTGCTGTTCCAATTATTTATTTCTTCTGAAAACAATTTTAGCTTCCACAGACTTTTCCTTTCTCACTCTTTTCCTTTTACCATTTATTTTGCATACTTAACTGCATCCATTAATTTAAATTGTTCTTTCTCAATTCTCCCATTATAACTTTTTATTTCTCTCATTATACCACTATCTTTCTTTAATATTCGGGTATGGTGATATGTCTTCCTTGTTTCCCTGAAAAAATATTTTTCTCTATATAATAACTCTTTAAATTCCTCTTGATTATTCTAATATATTTCGTCTTCTTTCCTAAAATAATTATTTTTACTCTTATCTAAATGCCTTATATCATCCTTTTGAATTTTCTCATATTCCTTCTTATTTTTTCATCTTTTATCATTCTTCCATATAAAATAAACCTTTTTGTATTTCTCTTTAAATGTTATCCACCATTCTGTTCAATTCTTATAAAAAAATCTCATTGTTAAATGATTCTTCCATAAATTTATTATGTCTTCTTGACCATCCGTATTCCACTTTTTTCATTAATTCTCTTAATACCCTTATGTATCTTAATACAGTCTTTGTTTTAATTTCTCTAAATCCATATTGCTAAATGATCTGAAAAACCTGCCTCTACTATTTGTTCTGTGATAACTATTATAGTTTTTGATAACAGAAAATAATATCTGTCTGAAGTCTTCCTCTCCAATATGTGTTTTTACTTAAATTCTATAATTTTAAATTCCTACATTTCATTATCACTTCCATTACTTTCTTATCAGTCTTTATTTTTGTTTTTTATTTCTTAGGTTACAATTAAAATCGCCTGTTATTATAATACCCAAATTAACTATCACATATTTTAATGTATCAGAAAATAAATAATCCCTTTCTTTACTTAATGTATGTGTATATGGCTGTTATACTATACACTTTCTTTTCCCATCTAAAGTCTACTACCATCAGCCTACCCAATTCAACTAAAATATAATCTAGAATGTTTAATCCTTTTCTTTACAATACGGCACTTCCTGTACAATGTTCATGTCCCAAATCCCATATACACCAAAAACTATAGTGTTTCTGATTGTTCTTGTTCTTCTTTATTTAAAATCCTAATATCTACTAGTAATATTATATCCACATCACACTTATTACACCATTCGAATATTTCAATTCTCTTAACTATATTTGTAATACTATTAGCATTAATCAATAATATCCTAAGATCATTTGCTGACCTTCTTTCTACTCTGATGGAGATTATTATGATTATCCATTTCCTTTCTTTTCAGCTCTTATTCCCAACTCCTGACATTTTCTTTTCCTATCTTTAACTTTTTTTAAATTGCATTTTTCTTCTTAACCACTTTACAGTTTATATCTTCTTCATCACTGATCTCTGTACTACTTTCCCTTTTTCCTTCCCCTTTTTACATATTATCTAAATTTTCTTCTTGATGTGTGTCACTACTTTCTTGTTCCTCTATATTTTGTTCCTCTAATTGTAGTATTTCATTTTCATTTTTATTTTCATGTTCAGTTTCACATTCTACCCTTTTCTTCTTCTCACAATCAATCCATACATGTCCTGTTTGCTTGCATTTATAACACATTTATTTACAGTTTTTCACATTATCACCCATTTCCCCATATAAATAACATCTTTTTATCACAATTATTTACAAAATATCCCTCTTTCCCACAAAAAGAACATGTCTTCAGTTGTCCCCAATACCTAACAACAGCTCTGCTTCCATCAAAATTAATTATAATTTGAATATGTACAATTTTAGAATCCTCTAGTTTCAAAATCACATTATAGTCCGAAGCACCTTCCCTCTGTTATCATTTTTTAATGTCTTTTGCATAATTACAAAAGTTCTTAAGTAAATATTTTTTTAACAGTATGTCTTTCAATCTCTGTTCAAAAGTGCACGTTGAATTTGTTTCTGCGTTTCTTGGAAAAATGTCTTAAATACATAATACATGGATAAATGTCTTTTTTTCTCTCTAAACTTCTTTAGAAAATTTTCTAAAAACTATGCATTGTCAAAGAAAATGTCACAATATGTCTAGTTATTAGAATAAATGCTTTTGCCTCCTGTGCCTTTACGCCGAAGGGCACAACTATCATGTCCAAAATGTCAAACCTGTCCATGTCAATTTCTTCTTTGCATTAAATTCTCACAACATACTTTTTACCCACTCCTTCCATTTTTCTTACTCTCAGTTTCTGCTGTTTTTTTTGTGACCCTACTATCTCTGCAAATGTTTTTTTGTTCCTTTCTTCTCTGCTGCTCAATTTCAGCAGGATGGACTGCACCATGAACATCCAAAAATGGTGCTGAGGTCCTGACTCATTTTGGGCACCAAGTAGAACCTGGAGTAGAACCTGAGCCCTCTCTGGTCTGGTGGTGCTTCTTGAATGGCTCTTTTCTGTAGGAGAGATCTGACTTCTTGTCTTGCTGCACTCCTCTGATGGGGTGGAACAGTTGGGGAGTGAGAGTGCAAGTTTCTGGGCATCTCTAAAAAGGGAATACAGTAGCCTGTGGATATAATATTCCTTACCCACTTATCCAGCATGATGGCCAACCACATGTTGAGATAGAGGGAACAGTGTCTCCTGACTGCCTCCAGAGCAAGAGAGTTGGACAACTGCTCAGAACTCGTATCGACAGATACCTCATAATAATCCTCTATAGCCTATGTGGTTCAAAGCACATCTGCCTATGGAGTGGCAGCTAGAATGGAATTCATCTCTGCCAAAGGAGCTCCTGTCATATCGCTGTCTATGGTGGATTGTCAGGAGTTGTGAAACCATGAATTATTGGCACCTTTTTGATTACTTTTAAAGTATCTTTAAGATGTTGACAACTTGACTCCAACAGTTGTGAGCATTTTGCTGTCTTGCTCACACTGCAGTAGTTTCTCTTTTATCTTCTGCTCAAAGAAGGAGAAACTGCATTGATGAAAACCACCTTGAAGAGTCTTGCAAAGTCAATTAGATGAAGCCAGGCCTGTCTACTCATTGCGAGGCATGAGCACACCTCTCTAGCTGCACCATCCGTATCATTGTGGATCAGAGGCATGGCAAGTGAACATACAGAATATATTGCAGCCAGTTGGGTCTCCATTTGAGTCCTTGGGTCACACTTTTTCAGAGTTTCTCCAGTATTTTCAGCTAGCTGCCTCTGAAAAGTGATAATATGTGCCATGTAATTCAAAATTCTGATTGAGAATGTACTTCACACATAAACATGCTTCTCAAGTCTGTTATTTTGTACTCTTTGTTCAGAGGATGGCAGACACAACTATAGAATCCACAACTGGTTCCTTACTCCAGTACCATCTTTCTTTGGGGGTCCCCCAATAGTCTTTCAAGCTTACAGGCTATGGAATATGGGCTTGGCCATATCTGGTTCTTTCCAGGATCTATTTCGCACCAACAGCGATTCAGGTCTTAGCCTGCTATAGGTCCCCAACCATGTCCCAAGACTCTCATTCCACATTCCTAAGTACCCTGGAAACTATTATGGTCCAACCCAATACTCTCACACTAGGTGACTTCAATTACCCCTTCATCAACTGGGAAAACTATTCATGTACCAATGCACTGGCCCAACGCTTCCTGGAATTCATGAATTCCAATGCCCTGGACCAGCTCATTCTTACCTCCACAAGAGGAAGCAGCTTCTTTGACCTGGTTATTACTAACATGGGCAACCGTTGCTCTACACCAGTAGTCATTTCCTCCCTGGTTAGATCTGACCACAAACTAATCAGCATGGAAATCCATATCTCACCCACACCCCCTGCAAAGGTAAACATCATGAAAACTTCTTCAAAGCTGACTTTGGGCTTCTAAAAACAGAGGTGGCTAACTTTGCAGCACCCATGTCAATGGAAAATAGATGCATGACTGCCAAATCATACACAAATGCACTGCACAACCACGTACGTAAATGCATGGAACTAGCCATACCCACCAGAACCAAGATGCTCTCCTCCAAAAAAAGGAAGCCAATCTGGTGGTCCCCTACCATTAATAAACTCTACAACTGAAGGAAGAAACTGTTGCAGAAAAAGGTGAAGTCCCAAGACTGGAAAAACTCCTTTATTAGCATCAACGAAAAATGAGATCCCTCATCAAAACCTCTAAAGCAAGCTATCAAGGCAGAATTGCGGCAGACACTAAAAACAACCACAAAGCCTTCTATAGTGATATCAAGAATCTCCACGGCAATACCCAGATTTGCTCTGAATTACTGTACAATGGTACCTGCCATACTGAGCCAACAGATATTGCTAACATACTGGCCAACAGAGTCAGTGCCAACTTTACCCCTCCCCCCAAAAGGACCAATCACAATACCAGAGGAATGCCAGGCATCCAGCATTACTGCAGCACAGGTTAACGCTACAGTGTCTAAGGCCAAGAATACAGCTACAAAGTGAATTGGTACCACATCTGTGTGCCCTGTTCAATCACAGCCTCACCTCAGGCTTTGTCTCTACCAAATGGGGCACTACTACAGTCATCCCTCTCCATAAAGGGGGAGTGACTACAGACCCTGGGAACTATTGCCCCATTAGCCTGATGAGTCTGATATGTAAGGCTATGGAGCACATCATCATGGACCTAATTAACAAAGATATAGGGAATCTCCAAACTCTAGATCCCAAACAATTTTGTTTTGTGAAATGTAGATCATGCCTGCTCAACCTGGTTGAATTTTTTGAGAGCTGTGGATGAGGGCAAGGCAGTTCATACAGCCTACCTCAATCTGGACAAGGCCTTTGATACCATTTCCCACTCAGGAAATATTGATAAACTCACCAAACTAGGCATCAAGCCCTATATCACTAGGTGGGTTGCAAATTGGCTCACAAATAGTGGGAGATTGGCATAATGGTTAAGGTGCTCTACCTTAGAGACACAAGGTGCATGGTTTGATTTGCATATGGGGCAATTGACTGGGCTTAAAATGGCCCATAAGGGCAGTTAGCCTAGTACTAATCTATAACCCTATAAACCTATAGAACCCACAGTGTGAAAGTAGTGGACTCCAATTCAGACTGCTGACCAGTCACGAGTGGAGTCCCACAGGGATCTCTCCTGGGTCATCTCCTTTTTGGCATCTACTTCTCAGAAGTCCAGACCAACACAGAGAGACTATGGCTGACAAGGTTTGCAGACAGCTGCAAACTGGGAGCCATTATTAACTCCCCAAGTGATGCAAACATCCTACAGAAAGGCCTCACTGAGACCAATGACTGGTGTCGAAACCATGGCCTTAAGCTTAATGCCAAAAAATGCATCATCATCCCCTTTGAGAAAACTCAGTTCCCACTAATTACCACATCGATGGGAGCCCACTGAACACTGAAGGCATTATAAGAGATCTAGGGTAACAGGTTGACAGCAACCTCTCCTTCAACCACCACATTGCCACTGTGGACAGAAAGTCCTTCTATGTGGCACATCTCATTACCAAGAGTTTTGCATCCAGGAAGGAAGAGGTCATCATCTCTCTCTACTCTTCCCTCATTAGGGCAATCATCGAGTATAATGCCCCATTTGGCATGTACCTCACTAGACACATGCAATTGCTGGAAAGGCCACAAAAGTACCTCACAAAGAAGATACTAGGCATTAAACACCTGTCCTACATGGACAGACCCAAAGATCTTCAGCTATTCTCTGTCTCCTATCATCTACTAAGAGGCAATCTCTGCTTGACTTACAAAGCCATGTCTGACCCAGCTCTGTTAGAAATGCTACATCTAAAGAAATCCCAATCACTCCCCACCACATGCTCCAAAGACCTCAACCTCTTTATCACAATCAACAGAACATGCTGGAGGGACAGGGTCATAACCCAGAGACTGTCCATGCTCTGGAATAGATTTCCCATACATGTCAGTGGCTTTATTTGATACAGGCACTGGGAACTAACGTCAGACAGCATGATCCCAGGGCACTCCTGTGTGCTAGGCTTGTAAAGGCTCCTGGGCCATTAGCCTAGTACACACCTATGAATCTATGAACCATATCAGTTAGTTTGTCAGGGGGGGCCACAACCTAGGCCACTTAGGAAAGGACTTATAAGCCTCCTGCAAGATCTCATCCTCTGGGGAGGTTGGGTCAACAGGCCAGGATCCCTTCAATATCATCATCTCCAAAATTTGTACAAAGAAAGTGTCCTCAGTTGGGGGTTGGGAAAAACCTTGCCTTCATTGAAATCTGTATTCTGAAGGGAAACTTCAAGGGGGACTCAAGGTGCTTCCTTTTAGACCTCCTCTTCCTGGGAGGATTGGGTGGAGAGTCATTGTGAGCTCTCCTGAGAGAAAGACAATGTAGATCTCTGCATTATGGGCCAATAAAACCCAGTATCCATGGAGAACCTCAATGATGAGTGGTCAAAGATCCCAGTGTCAGTGAATTCTCATGGCAAAATTGATGTTTCCTGCCCTGTCTCTGAAAAAAAAACATGAAATAGTCTCCCGTGTGTTGATATGTCAAGAGAGATATCTTGAAACATTTGGTGTGGAAAGTGTTGTTGCTGACATCACAGTGGCAATGCCTGAACTGAGCCTCATCAGTATCAAGCACTCCAAGGCTGAAGTTATTTCCAAAGATTTTGCTACATAAGGGATGAACACTGAACCCCTCAACACCATTAACACTCTCAGTACTGTCAATGTCAAAACCTATACCAAGTGGTCGACAACAGGACTCTAGGACCAAATGGCCAACATCACCAACACTATGGATTGCACCAAAGTAATTATTGATGCTGAGGCCACTGGTATGGACAAACAAATATCTTCCAATGCCAAAGGAACAGCTACAGACATGAGAGTCAATTGCATCACTGCCAGTGCTGAAACAGGGGTAAGAGGAGAAATAGAAGAAAAAGAGTGGAGTGAATCTTCTTTATCCGCCCTAGACACAAAGGGGTTTGAGATGACACCATATCATGAAGGCCAATATCATATGTTCCTAGTCAAAACTGGTAGGACTTCTAATGGAGACGTGGGATCTAAGAGATGAAGCCAAATCAGGACTTGAAGTAACCAACCTTGAAAGTTCTTTCTCTGAAGAAAAGCTTACTACTCTTCCTCTCAGCACTGAGTTGGTAGTACCTGATGACTCCTGCCAGGGAGCTGAAGTGGATCTGGTAGGAGTCACTATGGAAAATGTTCTTGGTCAAGTTGGAGAAGACGAAAGTCTGAAGTTTTTAGCAGGGGACATTTTTCCTATCTTTTCCAAAATGTATATATCAGGTTGTTCAGCATTACTTTTCTCTTTCCTGGTTTTGACACCTTGGGAGAATTCTTGTCTTTGTCCACCAATGTTGTGCTGACTTGGAGCACAACAACCCCTTTAAGACCAGTTTACTCTTTTTGTCTAAAAGCATGCAAGATCTAAAGTTCTTACAAGTATTACATTACTTTCAAAATGTTCCACACCAAAACAAATATCACATATGTTGTGGGTCATGAAGTATTTTGTGGCCATATTTTCTACACTTTTTAAAACCTGCCTTGGGTTCCTTCTCTATGATTAGGCCTCAAAACAAATATAAATACTATGACCATCAGAACAGCAATTAAATAACAGCTGCAACACAGGCTGATCAATAAGATTAAAAAGCTAGAAAAGGAAACCTGTTATATGCTTATACTGCATAAGTAAAGAGAGACATTTTTGTACATGCTACAGGGAGAGAATAAGATGGGAAAAGTATGGAAGAAAAATGATTTAAAATAACTTGGTGTTGACTATACTGAATATAAAAAAGAAGCACATGGCACAGTTCTGACAAGAACAGAAGGAAGAAAGGCACCTATCTGAGGAAAAACAGCAGAAAAACACTCCAGATCAGTGAAGCTCATTATGGAACTATTGAAGTTGCAAGTGGTGACAAGAAGATCTGCAGTTTCTCCTTAGAACAGGTGGTTGTATTACAGGGTAGAGCACCAGCTTATAAGGAGGTTCATTGCTGAATGGAAGGTGGCAAAATGACCAGTTCAGGTGTTCCAGTGTCCAGACAGAACCAGATTATCCTAGGAACCAGATGACCCTAAGAATTACAGGCCTAGTAGCCTCACTAGTATTAGTTGCAAGGTTATGGAACATACAGTGTTATAGCTGATCCAATAAAGAACAATGCAGTTGACATTTAGCGACCTCGCTGACTCAAAAAACTGCTTGAGTTTTACTAACTCACTGCTGAACACTTGAGTGAAGATACAGTCATAATCAGCGGCAAGTTGTAACAAATTGTTTCCTCCTGCATGTTGTTTGCCCCCTCACCTCTGGATTATAAGTATACTACCACTGAATTCATACTTACAGATGCAGTCTGCGTATCTGTGTTTCTTACACTTGAATATACAAGTAAACTGTCAGCGGGTGAACCTCAAGCAAATAAAAGATAACAGGTCACCTTATATCCCTTGACATACACCACTTCCACTTTGTGAAAGGCAGATCATGCCTGCTCAGACTGGTTGAGTTCTTTCAAAGAGTTGCTGATACCATGAATAAGTAGCATATAGTCCAAATTGTCTAGCTGGACCTTCTTAAATCCTTCAACACTGTTCCTTCATGCTGGTGTTATTGACAGTCTCTCCTAGCTCAACATTAACCCATACACAATGTGTTGAAATAACCCATATGGCTAAAGTTGTGGATATCTGCTCTAGATATAAAACATTACAGGGGTAACCCATAAGCCTCTGTTCAAAGTATCTTTAGTAAGAAAAAAGTATGATTTAAACCTGAACACTTGTAAGGATATAGCCTAAACTGCAACTTATACTCCAACAATAAAAGTTTATTAAAATGTCTAATATTCAAAAGTATGTTTTGTTTTTTTTGCTAGTGTTGACACTATTTTACTGTTATCCGCATGCAGCAATGCTCTTGTTTGTCAGTGTAAATTATTTTGTCATTGATGATTTCACTGCATTATTGCTGGACAGTAAGGGATGCCTTAGTATAATCAGTTAAAATGATGAATAAAAGGGGATGAAAAGTACCTTAATACACAAACACCCACCCAAAAAAAACAACAGAATTTGTTCACATTTATGAATTATTTGTTGTCTTCCCTCATTAAAGTATCTTCTGTTTAGTTACTAAATAGTGATGCTAAGTTCAAAATCTAAGTTCATTTTGTTTCATGCTAACATCTAGAATTCTATGTTTTTACCTTCAGCCCTCAGTAAATATGAAAGTCATATGAGACAGAATCATGGACATGCTGTCAGGAATGTATACACTGTTGAAACTGTAACTTAGAAGTCACTAATTAGGCAGATTTTGGAAAATAAAACTGGCTTCCTGCATGTGACTACTTTTACAGATCAAGCAGCATTTGACGATGTCATTTAACAACGAAGAAAGGGTGTGGAAGGGTTGAACAAGCTTACAGATATGCAGTAACATCTTCTAGTGGCAATTAGTTTCCATTCAAATTCACTGCCTTTACTGAAAATAGTAAATCCTGTAAGGCATATAGTGGGTAGCAATCTTTACCATATGTTATGCAGGTTTCTTTACTTTCATTTCAAGAAACTATATTTACAAACAGCCCAGAGTTGTAACACACATTTTATCAGCAAACAAAAAAAAAATAGTGTAAGATTTGTGACAGTCCTTTTATTCTAACTGGAAAATATGAATGATGGAGGTCTGTTTCATACATCAGTAACATGAACTGTTGCATGGCTATTATTTATCCTGACAAATAAATGAATTCCCTTACATAAAACCTGCTGCTCTATTCAGTCAGTCTGTGATGTGGACTGCTGTACCCCAGATATATTACAGTTTACAGATTAAGCTTAAGTTATTCTCAGAGGCTATAGTGTTTCTCCAGGCTTCATTAAAAAGGTGTCTGAAGTTGAAAAGTCCCAGAAAGGAAAATAGAACACTCCATAAGCTGATAAGAAGAGGACTTGCTTTGCCAAATGCACTGCTGTTTGATAAAAAAGTGGTTGTTAAATGTCGCCCAGTGTAATAATACTGAAGGTGTGAATGGCTTGCCAAAGCTTCGCACTGCAGGCTTGATACCACCATACAACTGTTTTGTAAGAAACCTCATGGACAACAAAACATGGGTACTGTTAACCTAACGCAGACTCATCAGACATGCCTTGTTATAATCAGACAGAGATGCAGATTCATTTTCTTGGCTATGTTTAAACATTTTGTTGTCCTTGCTATTTCTATGAAATGTACTTAAGTCTACAAATAAGCATTAAGAAGGTGGGAGTTTTAAGAAATTATGCCAGGGCCTCTTATTAGATTACAGTTGTGCCACAAAAGGGTAGTGTCTTTTTTTATAACGAGTTTTAACGGTTACATCATGTGCTGTGGGCCGGAAGGCGTCACAATTAACATAGAACATAAGATTTGGAATTTTGGATATCTTGTCTTTACATATCTGCAGCTTTTTGTATAGTTTTCTGTTGAATTCTAGGTGTCCTCTCTCCCTCCAGTGGTGGCTGCAAGAAACAGCATGCTAAAGGAAGATAATTTCAAGCTCCTTGGGAGTGAATTTTCATAGAGTGGCATGCCCAGTAGCATACAGTGAGCTAGGATTCACTAGTAAGTAAGTTTGTGGAGTGCAACAGGTTTTGAAAAATATCATACCTGAAGTAAGGCTGAGGGGCTACTAATACCTCAGAAGACAATTTATTTTATAGGACACACAAATAAATTGATACTTATCTGCAGTAAGCTCTTTTGCAGAGTGGTACTTAACTATTCCATAAAATATTCACCATGATTTCCGTGGTACCTGCATTTGACATACTGCTTTGAAAGTGGTAGTTCATTTTCTTTCCTGTTTACAATTAGTGAAACTCTCCTTATAAAGCTGTTGCAGTTACATATAGGTTCATAGGTTCATAGGTTCATAGGTTCATACTAGGCTATCTGCCCAAGGGCATTTATAAGCCTAGCCCATAGTTATGTGGCTTTCGCCATCCCTTTAGTTTGAATAAAAACTATGCCTATCATTTTGCTGTGCCTCTGTCAAGCAGTGACACTGAAGTAATCCCTGGGGTATATCTGCAATCTCCCATCCATTGGTCAAGATTCCTCTTGAACAAGGCCAGAGAGGTGCTCTGCCTCACATGTACCGGGATTTTGTTCCACAGCATAGGGAGTCTCTGGGTGATGAATCTGTCGTCCAGCTCGTTCTATTTATAACCGTGTCAAGGTTTAAGTCTCCCGCCCTTGTGGTTCTGAGGGATCTAGATTTTTGAGGTGAAGCATATTCATCAAATCTGGGTTTGACATGGCCTTATATGTCAGGCACAGGTCACCTCTGAGCAAGCGGTATGAGACTGAATAGAGCTGGAGTTCTTTCAGTCGGGCAGCATAAGACATATTTTTGAGACCCTTTATCCTTTTGGTGAGGAACTTTTGGGGCCTTTCAAGCTGCAGCAGGTGTCTGGTCAGATACATTCCGAATGGGGCATTGTACTCAATCATAGGTCTAATGAGTGATGAGTACAGGGGGACGATGACCTCCCTTGATCTAGATGTGAATCCCTTCATGATCAGGTGGGTGATATAGAAGGTTTTCCTAACTACTTTAGCAACATGAGTGTCAAACGAAGGCTACTGTCAACCTGGGTCCCCAGATCTCTGATGACTTTTTCTGTGCTCAGTGGATTGCCACCTATATGGTAGCTAGGGTAACCTTGTTTTTCCCGAAGGGTATGACTATGCATTTTTGGCGTTTAACTTCAGGCCATGGCTCTGGCACCAGTTATCCGTTTCTGTGAGGCCCTTCTGGAGGATATCTGTGTCAGATGTGTTTTCGACTATGGCGCCTAGTTTGCAGTCATCTGCAAACTTTGTCAGCCATAACCCTCCTGTGTTTGCTTGTACTTCAGAAAAGTAGATGCCGAACAAGAGTGGACCCAGAACTGAGCCCTGTGGGACACCACTTGTGACAGGCTTTGAGTCTGACATGGCTCCAGCAACTCTGACCCTGTGGGTTCTGTCACTTAGCCAGTTTGCAACCCATCTTGTGATGTATGGGTTTACATTCAAGCTGATGAGTTTTTCGATGATACCTGAGTGGGGTATTGTGTCAAGGCCTTTGCCAGGTCGAGGTAGGCTGTATGGACTGCCTTTCCCTCATCAATGGCCTTGGTGACTGTCTCAAAAAGTCAACCAAGTTTAGAGGCAGGATCTGCCTTTGACAAAGCCAAACTGGGTTGGATCCAAAGTCTGCAAGTTCCCTATGTCTTTATTTATGAGTTCCATTATGATCCTCTCCATGGCTTTGCAGATAAGGCTTGTCAAGCTAATGGGGCAGTAATTTCCAGGGTCTGTGGAGGCACCGCCCTTATGAAGTGGGACCACAGTCGCCGTGCGCCACTCCTTGGGTATGTATCCAGAGGTGCGGCTAAGATCTAACAGCTGTCCTAACTGTGGGTTTAATTCCTCATTGAGTTCATGAAGCACACAGTCGGGGACACCATCCAGTCCCATGGATGCTGTGTTTTTTGCCTTAGTGAGGGCAGTTCTCACCTGGGCGTTGGAGATGTTTGGGGGGCTACAATCCTCTGGAATAGATATTTCTCCTTTTGGGGGGGAGGGGAGAAGTTTGCACTGAACCTGTCAGCCAGTATGTTGGCAATGTGTGTAGGTTCAGTAATTTTCACATCATTTTGAACTAATTCTGAGCATATCTGGGAGTTTCCTCCTAGGTTTCTAACATAGCTAAAGAAGGCCTTGTGATTCTCTTTAGAGTCCTTGGCGATTTTTCTCTCAAAATTTGCCTTGGATGATTTTATGAGAGCTCTTAGTTTTTTACTTATAATGATCAAAGGTGTCTTACCTTTCAAGGATTTTGCTCTATCTTGTAGTAGCTTCCTCCTTTTGTTGTAGAGCTTGTTTATGGCTGGGGTCCACCAGACTGGACGCTTGCCTTTGGTACAGAGAGTCTTAGTTTTGTTTGGGATTGCCTGATCCATGCAGTCCTGTAGGTGCTGGTAGAAGGCATTTGTAAGTGATTCAGCGGTTTGAATAATGTTTACCACTGGCTCAGGGGCCTTAAAGGAGACCACACTAGTTTTTAGAAGTGTGAAATCGGCCTTTGAGAAGTTTTTCACTGTGGTCTTTTTGTTTCAGGTGGGGCGGATGAGGACCTCCAGCGAGATTAGTTTAATGGGATTTCATTTTATCCCATGTTCGTGATGATGAGATCATGGACGTATGCTGTCAGGAATGTATACACTGTTGAAACTGTAACTTAGAAGTCACTAATTAGGCAGATTTTGGAAAATAAAACTAGCTTCCTGCATGTGACTACTTTTACAGATCAAGCAGCATTTGAAGATGTCATTTAACAACGAAAAAAGAAAATGATTATTATGTAAAAACAGAGAGAACCAAACTTGGAGATGTAGATTCTGAAAATGAGTCCTTATTATTGGACTGATAAGGGTGTGGAAGGGTTGAACAAGCTTACAGATATGCAGTAACATCTTCTAGTGGCAATTAGTTTCCATTCAAATTCACTGCCTTTACTGAAAATAGTAAATCCTGTAAGGCATATAGTGGGTAGCAATCTTTACCATATGTTATGCAGGTTTCTTTACTTTCATTTCAAGAAACTATATTTACAAACAGCCCAGAGTTGTAACACACATTTTATCAGCAAACAAAAAAAAAATAGTGTAAGATTTGTGACAGTCCTTTTATTCTAACTGGAAAATATGAATGATGGAGGTCTGTTTCATACATCAGTAACATGAACTGTTGCATGGCTGGCTATTTATCCTGACAAATAAATGAATTCCCTTTACATAAAACCTGCTGCTCTCTATTCAGTCAGTCTGTGATGTGGACTGCTGTACCCTGTGATATATTACAGTTTACAGATTGCTTAGAAGTTATTCTCAGAGGCTATGGAGTGTTTCTCCAGGCTTCATTAAAAAAGGTGTCTGAAGTTGAAAAGTCCCAGAAAGGAAAATAGAACACTCCACTTAAGCTGATAAGAAGAGGACTTGCTTTGCCAAATGCACTGCTGTTTGATAAAAAGTGGTTGTTAAAATGCCTTCAGTGTAATAATACTGAAGGTGTGAATGGCTTGCCAAAGCTTCATCGCGACTGCAGGCTTGATACCACCATACAACTGTTTTGTAAGAAACCCTCATGGACAACAAAACATGGTGTACTGTTAACCTAACGCAGACTCATCAGACATGCCTTGTTATAATCAGACAGAGATGCAGATTCATTTTCTTGGCTATGTTTAAACATTTTGTTGTCCTTGCTATTTCTATGAAATGTACTTAAGTCTACAAATAAGCATTAAGAAGGTGGGAGTTTTAAGAAATTATGCCAGGGCCTCTTATTAGATTACAGTTGTGCCACAAAAGGGTAAAGTGTGCTTTTTTATAACGAGTTTTAACGGTTACATCATGTGCTGTGGGCCGGAAGGCGTCACAATTAACATAGAACATAAGATTTGGAATTTTGGATATCTTGTCTTTACATATCTGCAGCTTTTTGTATAGTTTTCTGTTGAATTCTAGGTGTCCTCTCTCCCTCCAGTGGTGGCTGCAAGAAACAGCATGTTAAAGGAAGATAATTTTAAGCTCCTTGGGAGTGAATTTTCATAGAGTGGCATGCCCAGTAGCATACAGTGAGCTAGGATTCACTGATAAGTAAGCTTGTGGAGTGCAACGGGTTTTGAAAAATATCATACCTGAAGTAAGGCTGAGGTGCTGCTAATACCTCAGAAGACAATTTATTTTATAGGACACACAAATAAATTGATACTTATCTGCGGTAAGCTCTTTTGCAGAGTGGTACTTAACTATTCCATAAAATATTCACCATGATTTCCGTGGTACCTGCATTTGACATACTGCTTTGAAAGTGGTAGTTCATTTTCTTTCCTGTTTACAATTAGTGAAACTCTCCTTATAAAGCTGTTGCAGTTACATATGTTGAATAAAGATAAAATTTAGTGCAATAGTTAAACCCGTCATAAGTCGTCTGATGACTGTTGTGGAGAATGAAAACTGTCAATTTCCGTAGGGCACCTTTGACTTTGCGATGCTATGCTGGTATGCTTTTAACGAACTGTACATCTGGAGCTATGAGGCTAAAACAGTTCCAATACATGGCAGCTTGAATGCTTCACCTGTACCTTGAAAAGTTGAAAACCTTCAGAGTTATTTTACTGTCCTCATACTTGCAAAGCAGTGTTTTCCATTAGGGGAAAAGTACCCTTCACCCACCAGTTTTTTTTTTTTTGTATGCATACTACAGTAAAATATTAACAGGCCTTCTGTCAAATATTAATTACATGTTTTACAGTCAGAATGGGTATCTTGATAGTCACCTGGAGTACTTTCTAATGACATTATTGTTATTTGAAAAATATGTTTTATCCTATATTGGCATGTACAACATCTGATCATGTATATGTTTCACTAGTTTTGGATGTAGAAGGTGGACATTGTTTACCATGGTCAGAGAAGCTGCAACGTAATGAGGTAAGCATTGATTTTAGTGCTGGAAGCATTGCCTATGCGAGCTTTGCACTAAGACTGTAAGCTCAGTGAAGATTAAGGTTTTGTTACATGACAGTCTTTAAAATACTGCAACATGTAAGTTTACAGAATGCACATTGGCAAACCAGTATGCACGAGCGCACACACACACACACACACACACACACACACACACACACACACACACACACACACACACACACAAACACACAAACATATATAGTTGTACATTACACAGTTTGTTAAAACTGATGCTGAATCTGAAAGACCTTTTATGTGATGAATTAGCAAAATAGTGGACAAGTTTAAACTGGTTACCTGGCATGAGGAGTATACTTGACATAGCAATTGGTGAGAGTCCTTAAATATATATTCTAGAAACATTTAATTATTATCACCTATCCTATTAATGAAAGTAAATGGCACATTTTGTCTATATGATTTTAAACACCTCTTTGAAAGGATCCCTGGGTTTAGTCTGTTCTATCTAGGCACATAAAATTGTTAAAATAATTCATGTGAAGGACTTCTAAAAATGCCTCAAGAAATTATACATTCAACCCCTAACCGGGAAAAGTCGAAAGACACAACAACAACCAAATTTTGAAAATTATTCAAGCCTTCCTTCCATACACCACTAGTCCAGATGAAGTTAGATTGGTGAACTATTGGTCTTGATGTACAGACGCATCATAATTGCTTTCTCAAGTATGTACGTACATCAGTTAACACAGCTCACCATTATTTCAGTTAGCTTCTTAATACTGATGTAGGAATTATGGCTTGAAATTTGGTTTCATATTAACATTAAGCTGTACACCAAGATTAGATGCAGTTTATTTGGGGGATTAGATCTATAAAGTACTGGTAGATTTTGAGCAATAAAATAATTAAGATGTAGAATATGGATATCCCATCCTAGTAATCTCTAGTTATGTTATCTGATTTTTTCCAAAATATTCAACATATTGTATTGGCCTTAAATTTGGCCAGTAGGCATGGATAAGCTATCCCATGTAAATATTTACATTTATCCAAATGACACCTTGTTATGTACATTCAAACTGCAAATGCATAATATAAAAGATACCTCCCCCAGACGAATCATTAGGACTCCATTTCATTTCCATCTTTAGTCATCTTGCTTCTATGGATGTGGGCAATGTATAGTCATTACATATTACACATAATTGCCTGATGATTATTCAACATACTTATTTTATGTGTCTGATACTCTCTGTATCACTCCCAGCTGTATAAAACTTTTGGGGCTTTGCTGTTCATATCAAAGTCCTTGTTATTCTTCTGTGTTACTCTAAGTCTCTTTGTTATATTATGCATTCCTATTAACAATAGCCCTTGGAATTTCTCACACAAGCATATACTGTTCCTTGTATGATATTAAAATTAAAGTGTAGTTATATAAGTAAACTTAGTACAATCACAGAGTCCCTGCACGTACAGCAGCTGCACGGCCCCAAAAAGACAGTAATCCAATGTCAAACAGAGCAGCCAGCAAACTATGGCAAATAAGTTTAATGTTTAAAATAACGTCAAGCATAGACATAGAGGAAAAATCAACCGACCTGTTTCAGCTATAAGACAGACATAGCCTTCATCAGTGCTATACAAGATAAAACATCAATTGTTCCATTTTATAGTAAACATGTAAATAAAGTGGAAGTTCATTGACCATTCACAGATGCTCATTGAGACCTGGTGGGAATAATCCACCTAATTTGATAATTCATGTCTTTTCTTTATTATTAAGCATTGTATGCCATCCAGCTTTATTCATCTTAGTGCCCATAATTTTATCGATCACAATGAATCAGAAAAAAGCATTCTTATGTGTCATTGTATGTTTATAAAGGGCATTGCTAGGCTTTTTCGTTCTGATATCACTAAGATGTTCTAATATTCATATCCTTAGGGGCCTGGAGGTTTGGTCTACGTAAAAGGCAGAACAGGTACATGTTACAAGGTAGATGATCCAGTCTGTACTACAATTTGCAAAGAACCCAATGTCATAGACATTCCCAGTGTTAGTAGTAAATTCTTTAGATTTGATAACATTCCTGCAATGGTACAGTAACCACAGGGGACACAGCCCACAAGCAAATCACCAGTCAGGGTTTTCTGAGTGGAATCTGATTTAGTCCTAGAGCTGTGTTTGTAATGGCTAAAGTGGGAGCCTAAATTCCTGCCTCTCCGAAATGTGAAAAACATCTGTCCTGTAAGAATGTTGAAAGACTGACATCTGCTAAAAGAATGTTCCAGTGCCTTTGGACACTGTTTAATAGCAAATTAGTATTCCTCCCATATGTAGTTACTAGACAAATCTGTGATTGATTTCCTGGTTTCTTCTCCTTATACCTCAAAATGTCCTTCCTGTTGTGTCTGGATACCCAATTGCTGGCACTAAGGATATTGCCCATTTTGTAGTCCCTGTCTCTGAGTCTAGTTGTTAATTCCTCTTTGAAATGTCTATTGAAAATACCCACAATATAATTCTGTTCTCCATGCCTCCAATTTGCATCCATCACATATATCCAGGAACATTCCAAAATCCCAGTTCCTAAGGATGAAGCGTATATGTTCACATCCAGATACCTATGAACATTTCTGTTACAGTGAGCTTTGACCTTGAAAAAGATGGTATTTCCATGGTGAGAATAACAAAACTGGATTGCATGGGATAACCATTTGACAGAGCTGGTTTTAATAGTGGTTGTCCCTTTTTCTTACCTTCATAGGAAAAGTTGATTAGAAATTCTAAATTTCTGTGTACTGTCAGTATATAATTTATAAGCTGTCTATGAACATCCAGAGTATACAGGATTCTTTCTCCATTCATTTTTGGCTCAGGACAGAACATGGGGAGATGAATAGACTGATTTGAGGTGAATTCTAATACCACCTTTAACATGAAGGAAGGGTTGTTTTTTAAGGATATTCTGTCCTTATGAAACGTGAGATAAGGTTGAATTACCATACGCACTTGCAGCTCAGACAATCTCTTAGCTAAAGTCAGACCACTGAGTAACATCCATGATGAGCTGGTTCAAAAAGAACATTTTTTTCTAGTATAGAAGTTAAGATCCCAAGGGAGAGATGCCTGAATCCTAAGTGGTCATAAACAGTTTTATCTGAGATAAGGATGAAAGGGGAGATCGAGAGGCAAGTAGTAATGGCCAAAAGATGAATTTTAATAGAAGAGTAAAAATGGCCAGATGTTAGCAATTCGTGCAGATACTGAAGAACCAAAGGAGGTTCAGTCTTTAAAGGTCTTGGTGGAGTTGGGGACTTCCTCAAAAGTAGATAAGGGTACAACACACCCATGCCCCCCCCCCCACCACTGGTCTGGTTGTATACTACATGACAGCAGTGTTGTATGTGATTACCAGAAGGGGACCTTGAGACCATAAATGGTAGCAGGGTTTGGGTTGCACTGAACAATGCTGTCATTTCTTTGATGTGGATATGCTTCTTTCTGAAATGATGGCCCCCAAAGACCTTATACATCAAATCCCTTGGATTCAGCCCCCCCCCCAACCCAGGCAAGTTCTGAGGCATCCATAGATACAGACGGGGAAGGGCTGATGGGAAAATTGGAAGATCTGTAGTCATAAACAATTGGTCTATCAGTGAAATGTATTCTTGATAACATTCAGCATAGCAATTTGAAAAGATCTGCCAGATCCATGCTGATCTGAGGAAGTGTTGATTCTTTCTCGTATGTAGTCTGGCTAGATGGATCATGGTGATTGTAAAAGCCATGTATCCCACAATCCTCAGGCATTCTCTTGCTGTAGTTAGTGGCTGTAGACAAAACTGAAGAAACTTTTCTTGACAAAATGTTACTTTTTGTGAGGCAAGAAAGCCATCATTTGTGAAGTATCTAGCAGGCATCCCATAAAAGTTCTTCTGTGGGAGGAAATAAGGGATTACTTCTCTAGATTTAGTTGAAAACTTAGGTTCTAGAACAGATTTCTGACAAAAAGGACATTACAGTTTTGAATAAGATCTGCAAAAATAAGACAGTCATCCAAGTGGGCAAACATGAGGATGCCTTGTAACCTACAAAAATCAATCACTGGCACTAGACATATTTGTGCATAACCTAAAGGGCAAAGAAGAGAAGTGAAAATATGGACCAGAAAGAGAAAATCTTAAAAACACTTGTGAAATATCTGTGAATGGGAGCTTGGTGATATGCAGCTAAAAGATGTATATTTATCAAAAAAAAAAAATGTAGAGGAAGGATCAGGGAGAGGAGAGACTGCAGGGTGAGAATTTTTAATTCTGGTACCCTGACTGGTCCCAGGTTTCCTCCTTCTAGGGCACTAGAAATATTTTTAAATAAAATTATTTTTGATCATCTGTAAAAGATTCTATTACTTCCTAGGAGGATAACATCGAAGTAATGATACCAGGAAAGAGGTGGATTAGATTTTGAGGATGAGGCAGAATTCCTAGGTTTAGAGAGAAGGATTCCTATTGCCAGTTGTATCCATTTTGAATGATGCCAATACACAAGAATCTGTTGTAACTTGGTACCGCAGTGAAAGGTGCAGAGAAAGCATCTGTCAAAGGTTTAGACAGTCTCCAGAGTAGAAGGAGGATGTGTGTGTATGCATGTGTGTGTGTGTGGGGGGGGGTCTCATAGTTAGTTACTTTTTTTGAACTGAGATTGAGCCTGTGATGACCCTCTTCTTTTCTTTAGAATTGCCTGTCTTTGCTTTAGAAATGGTTAATTTTATAGGGATTAAAAGATTTCATGTAAAGTGACCCAGGGCTGAAAGGGAATTTACTATTGTATTTAGGTATAGGGGATTTATATATTTGCTTTACCATTTGGATCAGTTCCCCCTTTCATCAAATCTCTTAGGAACATCAGTAGATGAAGTGCCAAATAAAACCTCTTTGTCAAAGGCAGCATTTGAAATGAGAATTTCAGATCTGACATCTTCTGGCACATTTTGTGAAAGTAGCCATGCAGTCCTATGCATCAGTGAACCACTCACTACAGCTGTAGAGCCTGCATGTGCAGTATCGTAAGAGTATCTTAAGGAATATCTTGTAATGTGTGTGACTGATAAAGGCACAGAAAGTAATGAGGACTTAAAATCTGAAGCAGATTACTCTGCAATATCCATAGGAAGTTTAGTGATGTTTAGTGATACGCCCAGCATTGGATTCTGGTCACTAAATCTGTAATACCCTTCTTCATGTCAGAAAGTGATGCACAGAGGTATTTGGACATATCAGTGTGATAATTAATGGTTCTAAAGTGTAAGATTACAGATGTGTAAATCGTTTTGTTAAAGGCTCTGACATACCTGCCAGAGGTAATGGATTGGCTGCAGCCATATGTTCAGATGCAGAGGTTTTTGGTAAGTAAATAAAATAAACATCACCTCTAGGCATATGGAAAATGGACTTCTGAGTGTGAGGTACCTTGTAAAGTGTATGAGGTTTCTAGGAAGTAATATGCCTGACTGTCAGTACAAATAGTGACAACATTAAAGGTATTCTCTAATGCCCCAATGACAGGAGGTATAGACAATGGTCTGGGGGTTTCTACCAGTAATATGTCATAGTAAAACATCTATGTTTCATATATTTCCTTATTTTCTAATTAAAAAAAGGCTTTCATCCTTCTGATAGTATCAGAGAAAGACATTTCTTCCACAGGAGTACCTGAACAAATGTTTTCTTCAGATTCTGATTCCCAGTCTTCAGGTGAAGATACCTGGGAAGTATAATGTACTCCAACCTCTTCAATGTCAGAATCAGAGTCTAATCAAATGGAGTTGGCAATCTCTTTCTTTTTAAATGAGAAGAAGCTGGAGATGCAGTTTGGAGGTATTGAAAGGGCATAAAAAGACATTTAGCAAAAGAAAACAATTATTTTCAAAGTAGGTATAGAGGATGTGGAATGTTATTCCCCATTCTGAGTCTTTTTTTTTGTAGACTCATAAAAAATACACACAAAGGTGAAGCCACAATATTGCCAGTCCTCGTGTAATTTCAAAATTTACCAATAACATCAAATATACAATTAGATATATCTTATTAAAAGATTTAGTTTAGCGCTTAAGTCAAAAAATGGCTTAACTTTATCAGAATAACATGCAAGAATTACCCTAGAATGTTTATAAAAACAACATTCTCTGTATTTTGGGACTCACTGCAGCAGGTCCCAACATTTCAAACAGTTAGCCTAATCAACACTAAAACCACAAGTTAATATTAAAAAGATAAATAAACACAATAATAACTTAAATCAGAACATGAAATTAAGGGTTGTTGTGTTTCATCTTCAACACACTCTGAGCTTCAGATTTTAATCCGAAAACAAGCCTTTGTGTGAGTTAGGCCCTTTTAGAGGATATGCATTTTGTGAAGTGAGTCGATGACACTTTTGAGTTTGTAGTCATCACCATACTTAGGCAGCTAGAAAACCGTGGCATCCGTTTGGGCATTGGTAACATATATTTAAAAGAGGAGTGGCTCCAAAACAGACCACCTTTTAATGCCACTGGGCAGAACAGCTTTTAATGCCACTAGTAACCTGCCTTTTTGCGAAGTGTATTTCACCAACTATACCTGCGTAGGATCTGTCTGAAAGGAGGTTATCTATCAAGTGAGTAATGTAAAGGTCAGCATTTCATTGGGTCACTTTCTCAATAATGTCAGAACTTAGGATAATGTCAAAGGCCTTAGCTAAATCCAGGTTAGAGGAAGTAAACACCAATTTGCAATCATCCAGGATCTTGATGGTTTGCCAATAAGGCCTGTAATGCCAAGGAAAGGACTTAGTACCTCAGCATATGTGCGTGTCATGGTGGCATAGGTGTAGGGGTGAGCTCTGACAACACAGTAACATGAATTGTTTGCCTCTAATTAAATACGTATCTACACCTCTCACAGGGTCATTCTAATATTAGGTAGTAACAATGAGTTGTAAGTGAACATGAAATAATTGCAATTCTGTCTTAGGGTACCTAATGCTAGTAAGCTGACAAAAGATGGGTTAAGAGTAGGCTATGGTCACATGATACTGGGAAAGGTGATGGAGAGGGATTCAGTATGAATGGATACTACATAAACAAGGGCTATTGATTTGATGGGGAAGGAGTACAACAATACTGATTCAGAGTACTATGCCATATGATATACAGTAATAGTAGTCAGTGTGCTATACTGACAGAAACAACATGAAATTAGCCATACAGTCTATTACTATAGGTACTGGTATTATGAGTCTATATAAAGGTGCTATTAATGAGGTAGAAACAGACTTCTCTACGTACTGTGCAATAATGCAGAACCAGCTACTATTCAAACAGTATGATACGTTAAATAGATGCACAACATAGGCACAAGTCAAAGCACTAGCTAGCACATTATAATGTACATAACATGATAAGACACAACAGTGCAGGCTATAGGGATACAAGTGATACATGGTGCCAGCAGAGATGATACAGGATATAGTCACGGGTGCCATGAGACTAGCTAGTACAGTACTACAATCTAAAAATGATACAATAAGGCAGAAACGACAAAAGCCACAGGCTTTGCAGAAATGACACAGGCATTGTTCCACAAGCAATTCAAGCACAGTACAACAATTCATAAGTGAAATAGTACCATCCCAAGCAAAAATAACACAGAATACAGACATGGGTGCCACAAAACTTATTAACCTTTTTTACAACAATTCCAAAGTGAGGCAAAGAATCAGCATTAACATAAGTATCAGAAACTTTGCATCCACTGCACAGCAATTTAAAAGAGAGAACATTTGCAAAGTGTTACAAAGGTGCTACAAGACTTTGCACATACAGCACTTATGCAAACACCTTCACATGTGCCACAGTAAGCAATCAGTACAATAAATAAAAAAACAGCCAGTATAACAATTGACTACATGTACAAGTCTCCCAGTTATTTGAGAGACGCTACACTTCACACAGCTATTTTAGTTATTTTACAAAAGTACAGGTGCTACTTAGTTGCATGGACTTGCAAGTTGCTGCACATTACATTGCAACGTTATTTAAAGAGTGAGAGTGCAGGTTTTCTGCAATAGGATGAAAAAAATAGTTGCCTACTGGCTGCTACATTGTGTGGATTAACATGGTTGTGCACCGTGTACAGTGTGTTGTAGCTAGTACAAACAAGCACAAAACTGCTCAGAATAGCAGTTATTAAATTAGGTGAAAACAAGTAAACAGAAAATAGAAACTGGCGGTGCTAACAAGTTAACAGCAGATAAACATGCAGAAGGCAGAAGACTGCAAGTTGCCCTTCTTTCACAATGGCAAACTGCAAAAAGTATCACTCCCGGGATTCAGCAAGCAGCCGTGCAGGAATAAGTTATTCCCGCACAGCAGAGACCATTCCTGTTCAGCACAGCAGCGTGCCATGCATATTTATGAAGGTGTGCTGCCATGCTTTAAAATGGACACAGTTCTGTGTATGAGAGCAGGGGGTTTGTCTGAGAGCAGAGCTCTCACAATACACATGCCCCCTGCACTCCAGAATTGTCTTTCGGCAAATAAAAATGTGCGCGAATGCTCGTAACATCACAACCCATCAGGAAAACAAAAAATATATGTGGTCAAAGGCAAAAGGGACAATCGTCCCTACCAAGCGTACCTCTCAACTGTACAAATTTTTGCAGAATGCCCAGATGTTTGCCTCATATTTATGGTGTTCCCCCTAAAATGTGTACCTGTCTGGCAAATAGCTGAGGAGTGAAGTCATTAAATAATGACAAAACATTTGAGTTTAAGGCTCCACACATCCATCAGAAAATTCATGCTAATGTAAAACCTATTATTCTATCAACTTTTTAAGTTTGTAAGAGCAATATTTAAAATCCGCCCCTATTTGTCCCCCCATCATTGTAGGCTTTGTCCAGATATTTTGCTCTAAGAGGTCGATAGGTATGCTACCATGCCAAAAGTAATTAGGATAACACAGGCAGCATAAGCACATAGCGCACACCTCCCAACCCATCAGAGTAAGGAATGTGGACAAAGCCAAAAGGGACAATTGTCCCACAAACCAGAAAGCTGATAAAATAACAGGTTTAGCATTAGTAGGGATATTCTGAAGGGTATAGATAAAATAACACAGCAAAACTTTTTTTTTTTTTTTTTTTTTTTTTTTTATAAATGCGATAAAGTTTAAGCATAGCTGCATGGGTATGCCCGTTACTTAGCTACACTTGGTCCAACTTAAACAGCACAAGAAGTTAAATAGCAAAAGGCATCCAACATAAACAGTATTGTAATAGTGTAGTGGTTAGAGTGCATGCTTTGCGAGCAGCTATCCCTGGCTTGATCCCCACTGTAACCATTTTACATGTGAAAGCAATACATAAACAATTTTTTTAGTATCACCTACTTCATAACATATGTTAACCAGAGTACTGCATTAGGTCCAGATGTGAGGTGTCAGTTTAATAAAGTTGTTAAATCACCATATAAACACAAGTGCCCCATACAGTATAGCCACGCATGAATAAATGTAATGAAAGCACATTGGGGGATGTCAGGGACAGTAAACAAATTTATAATATGTAATGAATGATGACTCAATGTCATACAGCAAATAGTCTATACAATGAAAAATAAGCAATGCTAAGCACTGCACAGCTCTTTTTACCAGGTGTACGCATTGTGTAAATATGACTGCTAAGCAATAAGTAGCCCAGTTAAGTGAATTTGCCTTGGTAAGCAGTGCAGAACCTGTTCCTTTAAGCAATGCCAACCTTAGCTAAGCAGGCTTGCCTGTAGCTTAGCTTAGCTCAGCATATTCAAAACCGTCCAATCACGGAAAAGTACGGGAAATCAGCCATATTTAAACCTCAGAGGTGAAAATACAGCTCATAACTGGTTGCAGCTTCTCACTGTAGGCAGGATGGCTAGAGTTAGAGAGAGATTGTGCTTCTGGGCACGGTGCTGGGGCATACAGGAGTCCAAGATCATGGTAGGACTCCTGGTAAAAAAAAACATGACAAGAGACTGCTGCAGGGCCAGTACCAGGGCTCCCAATAGAAAGTGAAAGCCTGGGACCGTCTTGCCTGTGATCTCACCAGTGCCACTGGTGTCCCTCGGACTGGTGAGCAGGTCAGGCACCACAATGCCGACTTGAAGTGGATAAAGAGGGAGGTCTTGGATGAGTGGGTGCAAGAAGCAAGGCAGAGGGTGATGTCCCAGCAGTGTGTAAGTAGTCATACCATTACTGTTTACTAAAGTCCAGTGTGTGTATGTGATGGATAGGTATGCCTAAATATGTCTCGGTAGTTCCTTTATAGCTGCAGCTGAGCAGGCTGTGAATCAGAAAGCCCATGCAAGTAGGCTGCAAAGGCTGCGTCACAAGGCTGGTGAGTAACAATCCTGCTTGTAGTAGTAATACCAAATAAATATAAAGTAGTAGAAAGTCATCTGGCAGTATAAAAACTGTTGTATAGGTTGTACTGAACAAACCAGACATGACAGTAATAGTCCCATATAGGTCATATTTAAATAAAACTGTAACTGCCTGGCAATAAAGCTGTAAATCCTGGACTAGTTGTGTTCACTCTGGTATTGTATGGCATTTATTGTTGCATTCTCTGAATATTAATGTTGAATTAACCACTGTTACCTACACTGTGCTACATAAAAATGTCTAGAAATGTCTGTATAAGCCTGCTGTAAGTACAAGATCAGATTGTACAACCAAGTGAGACTTAGACAGACAACACTGAAGAGATAGATAGCAATATCCAAATAACACACTCTACTGTAACTTAAATTGTTGTATTTTAGCAGACCCAGTCATGGTTCGAATCTTAGGAGTGGTGGAAAGCTGTATGCATAATCTTACCTCTCAACTGTACAGATTTTTCAGAATGTCCAGATAATTGGCTGACATTTCTGCCTGTTCTCCTGTCCCCTTGGCAAATCTCAGAACTGTAGTCATGAAATAATGACATACATTTGATTTTCAGACAGACTTCAAACCCTTCAGAAAATGTATATTAAAACAAATCCTGTCACTCATGCAACTCTCCAAGTTTATGACAGCAATATTCAAAATATGTCCCTATTTGTATCCCCATGTTGTCAAGCTTTGTCCAGAGTGTGTGCATTAAGAGATTGAGATGTACGTGCATAATATTAACTTTTAATCTGGGAATATGTGTAGAAACATTCAGGCAGTGTTAACAAACATTCCCTCCACAGGCCTACCAGGTAAGAGATGTAAGGATTTAGCTATAACACAGTTGAAGTATACACTGTGTACAAACATACCACTGCCCAACCAAGGTCATAGGGTACTGTAATAATACCTGTACCCTAAAGATTAGAGCAATGATCATCAAAGTTGTGAGTACTACAAGGATATATAAGTTGTTAATTGACATCTCTCTCTCCTCCCACCATATCTGCAACAATAATCTAAATACACAAATCAATGGGTATGTTTACACCAAACCTGCTGTTGGGACATATGCCCTATTGTTCAATAAATATTGAAATTTGTTTCTATTAATGTTCCATGTTGAAATACTGTCATTGGTGGCCTGTTGCTATCAATGTAACCTGCATGCCATTGTAACGGCCACTGTGGTTCCATATATGCATGTGTTCTGTTTGCTATGCAACTGTTCCAAATCTGGTGTTTTGGGTTAATGAAAATATCAATGCATGCTGTTATAACTAATCCTGGATTGTGTTGATTATTACTAACCCGCTTATGTTTTAAAACTGCAACACCATAGCACGTATGGGAAGGCCAGTCCCAGCGGACCCACCTCTCCCACCTCATCTGGCCGTGGCACCAGGCCCCAGCATGCCTGGGACCCACCCTGGGACCTCCTTGTCTGCTGGTCCTGCACCACCTTTGGGTGGAACCACCTCAGGGGATGGGGCTTGTCCCCCCCCCCGGGAGCGAGCGTGGATAGGATCCTGTCACCCGAAGTCAGGTCTGGGGATTGGTGTATAGCGAGCTCCGAAGGGAGTTTGGAGATCTGCTATGCCAACTTGAGGGCTGCATGGTGCATTTAGAGGGTCAGCCTGCCCCTCCTGCTCAACCCCCAGCACAGCCACTTTCAGTGAAGGTGCAGTGGTGACTGCCCATGGGTGGGGACCTCAGTCCCACTGTTTCCATTGGGAGCTCATGTATGCCCCTGTATGCTGTCTTGTCTGTCTTCCTACATAACCTACCTCCCCAAATATACCTACTATCCTTCCCCAACATCCCACTGTCACCTTAAAAAAAGGGCAATATGTTACCAAAAAACAATGTTGCCCCATACATAGCTATCCATTTCACACACGTGTATACTGGACACATGTATTATGGTCTAATTGGCTTCAAAACACATTATTGTTGTCCTTGCCCCTCTTTCAGGGGTTTGAGTGTCCAAATCTATCTCCAAATTCAGTACATATGCACAGCTGTTGCTGCAGAAGAAATGGACAGCTATGGACCTTTTCTACACCTGTCCCGCACATCCCTAGCTACTTTCCCTATTGCTTTTCCCTCTGCATGCCCCCTTTTCACCACTTTCCTAGCACCCCTTTTTTCTTTTCTTTTAAAGAAATTAGCACGGGGTAAGCGAGAGTAAGCACTTTTAAGCAGTAGTAAGCAGGTTTAAGCCTGTTTGCACAGTTGCAAGCAATGGCTACACAGATTAAGCTGTCTGTAAGCATATTTAACCAGACGTTAGCATTGCTTACCATCATGCAAACCTGCACAAACCCACTTACAACCACTTAAAAGTGCCTTAATCACTCTGTATCCAGCAGCCCTTGTTTTGCATAGCAACAAAATAATCAGCCCTTGCAAGTCTTGAACTCAGGACCCTACACACCATAGCTACAGTGATTTCCCAATAAGCCATTTGAGCTGTACATAAATATGATGTTTTCTCAAACATCAAACCAAAAGCTGTAGATGGAATGCAGGAGCGAACACAATTCTTTAGTTCTTTCCTTCAAATTTATTCTTCATGAACTTCTTCAGAAAAAAAGTTAACCTCTCAAAACACACCTCTTATAAAGTTACATCACACATCACATGACTTTCATGTTGCTTTAAATTAAAGGTATAAAATCATACCATAAAAATAAAAAACTGTCTTGTTATCCAAACAGCTCTGAATGTCAAAACATCATAAAAAAATGTCTTAATATAAAAACATCATCATATTATTATGATTTGAATGTTATTTTGGTGCTATAAAACCCTTAATAATAATACATTTGTTCAGACCAGGGCCTCTGCTACCAAACTGATCTGCCACAATGACTCCTTGCATTCTAAAATCAAATTGGTGTTTCCTATATAATCCACTTGTTGAACATAATCTATGACTGAAAAGGTGAACTTTTTAAAGTTAACACAGTGACTAGCATGCCTAGCTAAAGCATTTGTAAAGTCTTTTTTCTTAATAGCAAGTGTGTGCTCATATATTCTATGCTTTAAACATCTAATGTTTTTTCCTATGTAGTAACTAGGACAAGAGTCACATACTGCCACATAAACTATGTTTGTACTCTCACAGGTAAACCATCTGAGGACCCAAATAGTCCTTTTAAGGTGTGTAATAAATGTACTAGATGTATAGCTTATATACCTACATTGTTTACACTTCCTGCAAGAGAAAGTACCTCAAACACTATTCACATTCACATTAAAGTGTGCCCCCACCATTTTCCAAAATATTTTTGATGTTCTTAATTTTCTTAGAGGTGAACTTGAGTTCTACACCAACTACCTGTATGGTTTCCCTCTTCCCCATCAAAACCTTCTAATTGTCCTTAATTATGTGTTTAATAATACCCATCTCATTGACAATGGTGATGGGGAAAGAAATGGTGAACACTGTGTTGTCCATCTTTTTCCTGTTGTTACTTACATCACCAACCCCCTGATGATGGGTTTGGCAGTGTTTTGTCTCAGAATGAAGACGTTCTTATGTATATTGGTTAACCAAGCCTGGTCATACTCTCTTTGTTCAAAAAAAATGTGTCAGACTTATGACCTCTTGAAAAAAAAGTGTCATCACCAGATGTAAGTCTACTGGGGTGAATAAATTGCCCTTAATCATCCCTTTATTCATATGCCTAGGGTGTAAGGTATCTTTGTGCAAATACTGGTTGACAAAAACATCTTTCCTACAAATCTTACTCACAAAAGTGTTACTGAACGTATCAAAAGCCAAATGTATGTCCAAGAAATTAATGTTCCACCAAAACTTCCCACAGAAAATTCCCAAAAGTCTGTGGTTTGATTTGAGTCCCTAACAAAGGACTCAAATTCACTGTCATCACCAGTCCACAGAAATATTAAATCATCAATAAATCTTTGATATAAAATAATGTGGGATCTTTGTGGGTGTACATACAAATATCTCTCCTCCCACATGGCCATTACAAGGTTTGCAAAAGATGGGGCCACCCTTGCCCCCATAGCCACCCCTGAGGTCTGCTTATAATATCTTTGGTTGAACTCAAAACATTATTATCAAGAACTATACCCATAAGCCTGCAAACTGTCTCTATTTTACTGTGTGTAAAGTCAGTGTACCCATTGAGGTAATCTTTCAGCTATTCTATACTAGCATCTTGATTGATACATGTATATAGTGATTTAACGTCTAAAGAAGCAAAATAAAAATCACCATGGGTGAGGTTAATGTCCCTCAAAATTTTCAAAAGGTGCCAGGAGTCCCTAAAGTACAACTTTGCTTTTTGCACTATAGGATTAAGAATGTAATCCAGCAATAAAGAAATATTTTCTGTCTTGGTTCTCTTGGCTGAAATAATGGGCCTAAAGGGCAGATTTGTTTCTGATTTGTGTACTTTGGGTATCCCAAAGAAATGTCCCAGGTAGCATATGCATAACATCAAGTCTCCCAAAGGTATGTGTTGCAATATGTAATGGTGTACTGAGACCAAGTCTAAAACCTACAGACTGTATTAATAAAGATACATGTGCTGCACAAGCAACACCGCACTCCACCTCAGGCCCAGCATCCCCATCTGTACCTTGCTGGTGCCGTTATACACCTTTAGGTTTGCTGTTCATTAGCAGGAACTAGGCCGGTAGACACGGTGTTCTAAATTTGGGACACTGCAAAATGACACTCATGTGTGGCCCATAGTTGTCAAGCATCTGCAAAAAATCTTAGGATAGGAGGGGTGTCATCCTGAAACAACAGTGAACTGAAGCATACATCCAAAGCTCACTAACAATGGCTGTATCTGAACACAGTCAAGGTCATGAATTGTGCCAGACATAACCCTGACTCCACAGCAATAGTGAAGGCACTGTGTGACCTCCAAGGGCTGTGTACATGAGCTGACCTTGCCATCTGGCAGAGTTGGGGGACATTTGTAGGGTGGAGTGACCAAATAATGTCAAGTGAAGATGGGCCATGCTAGTATACCCCTTCCAGGAATAGTGACTGCTGTAGTTCACTTAACAGGTACTGCAACAAACCATCATGTTAAGGGTGTGCACACTTATGCAACCCACATATTGTATGTATCTCAATCAGCATCTGCACAATTAACACATTTGTTTGATACTGCATTTGATTGCACAGGTCATATGTCACATACCAGGTGTGTGTAATGTTAACATATGCAGTATTGTAGCCCCATTGCATATCAGGGAAGAGGGTGGCATGTCAGTAAGGGTGTGTACACTCCTCATAGCCACAGTAAGCTTTGAAGGTCGTCAGTGTAATTGCATTTTATTGCTCATACATGCACTGCTGATGAGATCTGCAAATCAGAGGTCAGGCATTCACTATCGACATCTCTCCTCATATCATCCCAGGTATGTATCAGACAAGCACATAGGGGCTGTGAGCAACAGAGCAAACATAACTGCCACACATATTCACATTCAGCAATGGTGTGTACACGCATGAGGTATGATGCACAGTACATGCCAGGGTGCTGAACAGGTGCACAGCAATACTATGTTCATGGGTGCAGTGTGTTCCAGGGGAAGGGGCATCACCTACTAACATAACGCATGCATCACAGAAATGTATAATGTTGGTAAGAGGGATTGAGTATAGCTGCAGTGCATGCTGTTGAGTGTCATATGTTATGCATGTTGACAGTTGGGTAATGAAAGGTCTGTGTAATATCTTTGTGCTAACTCACCTGTAAATGTGTGTGTGTGTGTGTGTGTGTGTGTGTGTGTGTGTGTGTGTGTGTGTGTGTGTGTGTGTGTGTGTGTGTGTGTGTGTGTGTGTGTGTGTGTGTATGTGTGTGTGTGTGTAGAGGTAAGCAATGACATACAGGTTTGTTTTTTCCCCTCACAGGTGGCGAGGTGAGTCAGAGTCCCTCCTGCAGGCAGACTTATGTTAATGTCCATACAGACTCTGACAATGATAGGTATGGTGAGGCACAGGCGGGGTTGTCAGGGGCTAAAGATGTGCCATCAGTTGACATCCCACTGTTATCCATCCCATCCCCACACACGGTCACATTACCTATACATACCCCATCACCAGTGGCCATAGATGAGGGACAGTTGGCAGGTGGTGGCATGGGACAGGACAGTGTGGTAACTATGGCAAGTGTGTCTGTACACAGCAACCATAGCTGGATAACTGCAGAGGTACCACACAGGTAGATGTACAGGGGTGCTCATAGGAGGGCTGCTTCCCATCATGCCCCTAGCAGAAATGCCACAGCAGGTGTCACCAGATACATGTTTCGGGCTGTCAAGGTGGCACAGGCCCATATGGAACGTTATGCCAGACAGAGTCTAAGGCTCCAAAGGGCTACTCATTCTGCTGTACTTGACAGCATCTGTGATCTTGCAGGTGCCCAGTGTTATTTTGCAGAGGTCCTGGATAGACGGTTGGGTGAGATGGTGGGAATCCTTGACCATGCAAAGTCTGTGTTAGAGCATATGGTGGGAGTAGGGCAACAGCCACATGGACATTGGTCAGCAACACCAACAGGTGGAGGTCTTCATGTATGTGCAACAAGTCACAGCCACTCCCGTGTTGGCAGTACCAGCACCAGCACTGCAGATGGGGTGCTGTCCACACTACAACACAGCAGGCCATATGCACGTGGTCCTGGCCAGTCCCAACAGGGACCCAGATCCAGCAGACATTTGTCATCATCAGGGGAGAGTACCATATCTGGGCTTATACCTAGTAGTGGCCGTGGAACCCCTGGCATGCACTGTTCTCGTGTCCATGACCGGAGATGGTGAACTGCACACCCTGCCATGTACAGTCTGCAGCTGTCCAACAAACCCCTGTATAGGGCAGCCACATGGCAGAACTGTGTGCATACACACACACACACACACACACACACACACACACACACACACACACACACACATACACATCACCAACACAGCTAGGGCACCTCCATACTTACACACACCACATCTGCACAGCCCAATTGATAACGAAACCCCCTAACACACGCACATGATGTCAACCAAATGGCTCAGCCTAGGTCTCTGACAAACCCACAACACACCCTCTGCATATGATGATACCTGTGCCACATCCCTGTCATCCATACCATTGATGCTGGGACAGGCTAATATGGTTCTGATGCACAGGGTAAATGTACTAAGGTGTAGCAGTGTAATGCTGTGTAACATGTTTTCACCTGGAAAGTTTAATACTTACATGTCAGGATGTGTAGCTGTCCAGCCATGATGCACTGATTGTGGTCTCCATAATGTGTTCAGTTTGTGTTGTAGGTGTCTGTATGTCAGCAGGATGTTGGTCTGCTGTTGTTTCCTACAAGGGGTATGGCACTGTGGTAACACATTGATTGTGTCATATCCTGGGTACAGATGAACGCAAGTAAGAAGTCTGTATAACAGTTACTGCATGTGCCACATGGCTAATAGGCCTGAGGGTTGTATACAGGTGAGTGCATGGTGGCTTATGTCGGCCCTTGTACATTGGACAATGGTAAGTGTACTGGGTGGCACACACCACATGTTTGTGTATAACACACACACACACACACACACACACACACACACACACACACACACACACACAGAGGCTTTGGTGTTGATGCAGTACACAGAGAATACTGTACACATGGATGTACTTAATTTTGCAGTGAACCCATTTTAGCCTATGTAATTCCACCAAGACAAAATAGGCAAAACATCACATCAGTAAATAATCAGTCTGTTAGATTAATGTCATTGACGACGGTACTGGCAGAGTATATGCCCTCTTCCCTAATGTAATGCAGTCCTGGAGTTGGTAAACATAGGTGTGCTGGTGTGGGTGGCACAGCCCTCCACTTTCGAGGGTGTGGAGTGGGTGGCATACAACCACACATATTGTGACTGTCAACTACTTAACCTGTTAACATAAACTGTACAGTATTACAGCAGACTAAGCAGGGCAGATACACACAACAATAACCTCAATGAGGGTGGCTGTGCCCACAACATCTACACCCAAGTATATATACCAACTCCAGTATTGCTGTAGAGCTATACAGTGGGGAAGAGGGCATTTACACATCTACTACTAGTTTTGATGGAATGAATTTCCACAAGATGATTCCTTTGAAATCTTAACATTTGCCAGTCAGTTTTTGGACAGATGACCTCTTGGGACATGTGTTTTCTGCAAACTGAAGTAGATCCTTTAACACATACACATACATTGACTTGGCAGCACTGAGAGTAGAACCCCTACCTAGGAACTTATTGCTACTAATGTGCTTGGCCTTAATTGCACACACCACACAGCTTTTAGGATGAGGTGTTTCCAGAGTTTCTTGTTAAGTGAAGATCATCACCAGGCCTTGTACAGTATGGTAATGGGGGATGTACTGGGGGTTAATGAATTATTGCATACTGTCATATACACATTAACAAACACATAACAGTCATAGACACATCAGAGAAACATGAGTTTATCAGTGCCAACTACAGTGTCAGTGAGTCCATTCTGTTACAGATAATTTGCACACAGCACATGCATCATTGGGCTGGATGGTGTAATTAGTTACCTGTATGGTTGATGGTGACAGTGGTTCTCATACAGTGGACCTTGAGACATGTACTGGGGGTACTATGGTGTAAAGACAGTATACCCAGCACCCACACCCCACATTGGATATTTTACTCTCTGAAACCCATGATAAGATTCTGACATACCCACACTCACACAATGACCAGGACCACAATACAACCCCTTGTCTATCTCATCAGTGCTACTACAGGGATATGCATTTATTGCACATGCCACAGGGATTGTAGGGTGATGGTTTGTCATGGCTCTCCTAATGTCAGCAACTTCACTATCCCTTATACTGTATGGCAAGGTATGTTGTATTTTGAGAATGTGGCCTCAGAATGCTGTATCGTACAAATATACATACACACATGTGCCAGGGCTCAGAGGGTAACCCATGCCTAGCTACCCATTTGTACAACAGTGTTGTACTAGTACAGCAAGCTACAGGTAGCCCATAGGGTGAAGAGTGTAACAAGATACATTTAATGTCCATTACAGCAGCAGCCATTTCTAACTATGGCATGGGGGGGGTGAAGTGGGTGAGAAGGCCCTCAAGGTATTATCAACTACACATTTACAAACACACAGACACTGTTATTCTCAGTAATGCACACTGACCCATTTGTCAGTACTGGGGTCCATAGGTGCAGGTGTTCCTAGGTGTGTACCAGGATAGTGTCCATGGAGAGTTGAGAAGAGTATGGGATGTGAGTATAGTGGTATCATGCCACCTGACATTTGTCAGCAAGCCATCTATCAGCTGATGCCACGTGAGTGATCCTCAGGGTGACAGTTAAATGCAACATCCAATCATCTGGTTGTCTCTTGCAGAGGGCCAGTGAGGTGCTCCAATTGACATGTATGTAACATAGATTACATAACATGGCCAGTGTCTAAGTTGAAGACCTGTACATAAGCATGTTCTGTTGACTGTGGTAGTCTAGTTGAGGTATCCATGGCATATGATGCATACAGGGTGGGATTTCCTAGCTGTGGTATTCATAACACAGCTGGGCAGACATGTCAGTGTAAATCAAACATAGACTGCCTGTAAGCAGCCAAGATGGATACCTGACATCTGCACATCTGTACAGAGGACAGACAGAAATCAGCTAGCCAACAGGTTATGCATTAGGATGAATGTTTTGACAGATAGACTTCTGACACTGATAGGTATGCCATTACTACATGGCAGCAGCCCTCAATGGCATGTCCTATACACATAGTAGTCTACAGGTAATATCCACACAGATCAATATCCAGTAGCAAATACTTAATAACACACAGCTCACACACCAAGAACACAACAGTCAGTACTCAGAGTCAAGCTTTGTAAGCAGGGGTGTATGGTTCCAGTACTACAATCTGCAATCTTTGGGAAAGCACTGTTAACAGTAGTAACATAATGATACAATACACACAAGTGTGACTGCATATAACCTGGGATATTACCCATGTATGAAACACATACCAAGAGAAAAGATTGTTGTACTAGCCATACATACTCAGATGTCCCATACAGTATACTCACACCCCTTGCTACAGTAATGACAGCACATAGAAGCATGTTATGTATATGGAATTAAATACACTTATTAAATATGTCATTAACCTGATATTTTCTCAGTTTGGAATGTGATCACTGGTTACCATGGCTAAGCTATGCTTAGCAGGAGTGAGCATTGCTTAAATGTAAATGCTAAGCAGATTTGCGCAGTGCTAAGTGAAGCTAACACGGTGTAAGCGCCTTTTTGTTTAACCATATGTTAGCACCGCTTAGCTTCACGCAAACTCATGCAAACCCTCTTAAAGCTGCTCAAAACTGCCTTAACCACTCTATATCCAATAGTCCTTGTTCTGCCTATCAACAAAATAAACAACCACTGCAGGTCTTGAACCCAGGAACCTGTCAACTATAGTCACAGCAGTTAACCACTAAGCCATCACAGCTGTAAAGAAATGTGTTGTTTTTTTCCAATATATCTGTCAGTACACATACTGAATAGTAGTGAACAACTGCTTTCACTTCTACAGCTGTGTAGTACTTGTTAGTGAAAATAGTGTTGAATCAGTATGTTGTTATATCTAAATATACATATATCAAATAAATACGGTGGGATACATCTGGGCAGGTATATACAACACTCATGTTTACACATAACAAGGATATTTATTTATTTATTTATTTATTTATTTATTTATTTATTTATTTCAGTTTGGTTACCGGGGAGGTCCACTGGGCTTGGTGGCCCATTTTCAGTGGAGGCCCGGGGAGAAAAGCTCCAGCAGGAAACATAAAAACATTCAGATACAGTTTTATTACAAATAACAGCAATAAAAGAAATAAAATGTTAACAAATTCAATTGTTCAGGAGGAAATACTGGCTTATAGCATAAAATTATGCTGAGTATATTAAAGAGGTTATGCAGGTAAAAGAGGTTAGCCAGGAGAGAAGTG